>NC_090648.1:63595319-63795100 GCF_040937935.1 Hyperolius riggenbachi
TCTGTATTTTGTATAATTTTTGTACTTTGTCACCAGTTATGCATCTTGTATATAGGTGTACACTATTGTCTGTATTATGTACCCCATGTTAATTTCTTACTTTGTACAGCAACACTGAATATGTTGGTACTTAATCAATAATAATATAAGAACTAAATAATGATAAGGCTATATCGATTTTCAATCAGATTACTGTTGGAATGTGCTGAAGATGGGAGCAGCACATTTATCGCCACTCCATAAGGATGGGACCACTATAGAGCAGTAAATAGTTAGCGATCAGCTGCGCCGTATCCGGAGTTGCATATTTATAAGTAACGATATACACAAGACACACACACACGTTTACTTTTGTTGCTAATAGACACACATCCGCACACTGACACACGGGCACAGCGTCGGGTACAGCGCGTCCCCCTACAGTGACAGCGGCAGGCCTGCAGGAGGCACGGTACGTTTCCTCGCCGGTTGTCGTCGCACTTCAGGCCGCCCGGCTTCCCTCCCGCCGCACCACTTTCCACCCAGCCTGTGGCGCCCGTCCTCCCACTCTCCACCCTCCCCGACTTCCTCCCCCAACCCCCCGGCCTTCCCCGGCTCTCACCTCGCTGGGACGGAGGAGACTCGCGGGCGGCCGAGAGACAGAAGAAGAGAGCGCGCGCGGGCTGATGACGTCACCCTGCCCCCTCCGACCAATGGGGAGAAAAGCGCTAGGCGGTGCCCAATCCAACATGACCCAGCCCGGCCGCCGTCTAAGCTGAGGATTTTGAAAACTTGTCCCCGCCTTTTTAAATACCAGGCCACGTGACACGAGAGGGCTGCGGCGCCATGTTTGTGAGGGCAGAGAGAAGAAACGTGCGTGTCTCACGCGGCTGTTGCGTGGGCAGAGAGATTTGGTGGGGGGGGGGGGTTACTGGTATTATTTCATCTTCCCCTCCCTCCGGCGTGGATATATGAAAGGATGCATGTACAAATATACATGTACAAATATTTCTGATGATTAAAAAAAAAAGAGTACACTGTAATCAGGAAAGGGGATACAAAGTTAGATGCTTACCTCAGTAATAGAGGGGAACCTGTGGATGGTCCTGCTAAAGATTTCTCAACATTAAATTGAACCTGTTTGAAATGTCAAAAACTGAAGTATTTATACTTACCTAAGGCTTGCTACAGCTCCATCTTTAACTTGGCAGCCTAAGCAGGTGCTTGGGGCCTACTGAGCGTCAAGGGGCCCACCGGACACATTTTTTGACCGCTTTTCACTTCAGCTTACCAAAAGGACTACAAGCAAGTCCCAAATCTACTGCCTTGCCTAGGGCCAGTTACATCTTAATCCATGTCTGAGTCGGTGGGCTCCCTCACTGTCCTCCCTTCTGTTGTCACCTCCGGTAATTTCAGCAGTCAGTGCCAATTGAGCTCTTCTGCACATGCCCGGCCCCGTCATGCTACTGCAAGAGTTCTGTGCTTACTGCAGGAGTGGGAGGGGGGCGTGCGTGGCCAGGTACAGAATATAGGGTAGTATTCCATTAGCCAGGCGCAACTGAGCTAAGTAATGTACTGATTCATGTTTTTACTGCCCGTCTCGCTGCGGCCAAATGTATCAAAAGAGAGTTAATTTAATTAAATTAAGCAGGCGGCAATGTAACAGATGAAGCCGCTGGCTTAGGCTCTGCCTCCTCTCCTCCCCCTGCCTCTCTCCTATACAATACTGGCAGCCGGGCACATGCGTGTCCCTGAGAATCGTTCATCGCGGCAGGGAATCCTGCCACTCGTTCTTGCAGAGCGGGTGCTGGCAGAAGCAATGTCTGCAGCCTCCCCACTCTGCTTGTTTCCTGCGACGAACGACTCTCGGGGACTTGCGTGTCCCCCGGCTGCCAGTGTTCAATCTATAGGAGAGAGGCAGGGGGAGGAGAGGAGGCAGAGCTGAAGCCGCCAGCTTCATCTGTTACATTGCCGCCGGCTTAATTTAATTAAATTAACTCACTTTTGATACATTTGGCCGCAGCGAGACGGCCAGT
The DNA here is from genome assembly GCF_040937935.1 of Hyperolius riggenbachi. Classification (NCBI taxonomy): domain Eukaryota; kingdom Metazoa; phylum Chordata; class Amphibia; order Anura; family Hyperoliidae; genus Hyperolius; species Hyperolius riggenbachi. The sequence continues at coordinate 63,597,335 of NC_090648.1, forward strand.
ACAAACATGAATCGGTACATTACTTAGCTCAGTTGCGCCCGGCTAACGGAATAGTACCGAATATAGTAACTGTCAAAATTACGTGAGGAGAAAACGGAGCATACGGGGAGGACGGCGAGGTAGCACATGAAGCTGGAGGAAGCCCAAATTAAGTATAAATACTTCAGTTTTTGCCATCTCAGGGTTTTTTTTTATAGTCGAGAATCGCTTGCAGCCAAGCTCTCCTTTGTGTACGAGCAGCACCATGCTAATGCTGTTCATGCTTCTGTGTAGTGTGGATGCACTTGTTCATGAAGGGAAGCGCAACCACGAACAGGAAAAGGGTCTTGGCCAGCTGACCATGCTAATGCTGTTCATGCTTCTGTGTAGTGTGGATGCACTTGTTCATGAAGGGAAGCGCAACCACGAACAGGAAAAGGGTCTTGGCCAGCTGACCATGCTAATGCTGTTCATGCTTCTGTGTAGTGTGGATGCACTTGTTCATGAAGGGAAGCGCAACCACGAACAGGAAAAGGGTCTTGGCCAGCTGCGGAGGGGTCGTGGACATCGGGGAAGTTCCCCCGTTATTATTTATTGTATTTATAAAATGCCAACATATTACACAGCGCTGGGCATTAAAGAGACTCTGAAGCGAACACAAATTGGTACTTTTACCTGCTAGTTTTCTTCAGTAGTCTCATTAGATGTAAACCGCTGCATCCCCGCCGCAAAACGAGGGATTTAGACCCCTCAAATCCCGGGGCGAACGTGCTGCCCTGAGAGGCAGAGCTTTCTGCTGTAGCTCTGCCTCTCTTCCGTGCGGTTCTCCACCTCTCCCCGCCCCTTTCTGTGAAGGATGAGTGAGAGGGGCGGGGAGAGGCGGCGATTGACATCAGTAGAGGCAGAGCTTCAGCTGAAAGCTGTGCCTCTTTCAGGAAGCACCGGGCGGATTGCCCCCCAGGGATTTGGGGGGTCTAAAGCCCTCATTTTGCAGTGGGGATGCGGCGGTTTACACCTAATGAGAGTACTGTAGCGAACTAGCAGGTAAAAGTAGCAATTTTTGTTCGCTTCAGTCTCTCTTTAAATAGGGATACAAACAAGGTTATATACTCAAACAGAACAGAGAAAATTTATATTGCGTTTTTCACCTGGCGGATTCAAGGCGCCAGAGCTGCAGCCACTGGGGTGCGCTCTATAGGCAGTAGTAGTGTTAGGGAGTCAAACCCAAGAATTCCTTTCTGAAGAGGTGCGGGCTTACTGAACAGGAAGAGTCAAGGGGCCAGATTTATCAAAGCATTACCAACAGTTTTTCCTTCTGAAACAGTTCTAACCAGCAGGGCGAACTGTTCTGCATGATAATAAGAAATTTCCTAAATCCTAAACCAAACTTAAAAATAAAAAGTTTCACTTACTTGCTGCTTCTACCAGCCTCCTGCAGCCGCTCTGTGCCTGCCCTGCCATGAAACGGTCCCCCACAGCGGCTGAGTTTTGTTACTCGGCTACTGGGCCAGTTGGTGGCCACTGTGCCTGCGTGGCCTTGAGAGCATACTTGGTCACCCTCCTGCAGCCGAAAAAATCACATGCGCAGGATGCTCGGAGCGGGATCGAGTACACTCTCAGGGCCGCACAGGCACAGTGGTGATCGACTGGTTCAGTCGCTAAAAACGAAACTTAGCCGCTGCAGGGGGCTGGAGGATCGTTCCATGATGGTGCAGGCACAGGGCAGCTGCAGGTGGCTGGTAGAAGCCTTTAGATAAGTGAAACTCTTTTTTTTTTATGTTTTAGGCTCCCAGTGGCACTTTATCGTGAATTTCTAGAACTGCACTACAGCTAAGTAAAGTGCAAATCCATTCCACAAACTGCTGCAGATTCAGCCACGCACGCACCCCTGGTCGTGCTCCTGTCCTCTGGAGTATTCCATGCTGCGTGTGCGCGGAAGCCCTCGACTGGCAGCAACTGACCGGATTACTGGGAGTCGTAACGCCAGAACGGAGGTGCTGAAGAGGACGACAAGGGAAACCATGGTGCTTATGGGTCTGGAGGAAGCCCCAAGTATAAATTAGCGCTAGTGTACCATCTCTGGTACACTTTAACCCTTCCAGTTCTGGGCACTGATCCTCTCCTTAGATTTTGTCTCAGACACTTTTGAAAAAAATGTCCCCCTTTTTAAAATCAAAAAGTGTCACTTACCTGTGGCTTCTAACGGCCCCCTGCAGATCCTGTCCCACACCATCACTGAAAAATCCTCCATTCCCCGCTGCGGATCACCGCCCAATTATTCATCTAACTAGACCACGCATACGCAGTAGCCGCCAACTCTTGGCGACCAGACAGCTTTTTGGGGGTCGCTACTGCAGGACAGAGGGGACGAGGAGAATGTTGTGGGCACAGGATGAGTCCAGGGGGCTGCAGTTAAGTTAAAATTATTTTTTTATTTTCATTGAAGTATTCCTTTAAACTGTACACTATCCTGCCACTGCTGATGCATCATGCAACTTAAACGGTGAATAAGATACATGATCATGCTATTTTACAGGGACCCAGCAATTCAAGTTCAAGATAATCTATGGGAAGGGTGTCATTGATTGGGTTGCAAAATTAGGGAGAACACGCAGGGGGGGCCTGCCTGACATTAGTAAAGACGAATGTCAGGCAGGCCCATACCCCCACCTACTTTAGGACGGCTTAATAGCTTAAAGTTGATACTGTGTGGCTTTTTGTCCCAAATGAAATGTAAGAAATCTGTCTGAAGTTTCTTGAGAAACGGGTTTGGAAGCCAAATCGGCAGGGCCTGCATGACATAAAGCAGTTTGGGCATAATATCCATTTTGATCACACATATTCGACAGGACCAAGAAAGACGAAGAGATCTCCATCGCTCCAGGTCCTGGCGAATCCTAGCCACCAAGGGGTTAAAATTCAACTGGAACAATTCAGAAGGGTCCCTAGAGATATAAACACCAAGATACTTGATTTTAGTAGATTGCCATCTAAAAGGGAAGGAAGCAATTAGTGTCTGGATTAGATGTTCTGGGAGGGTGATATTGGGTACTTCTGTTTTAGAGAGACTGATTTTAAAACTGCTGAAATTGCCATATTCGGTTAATTCTTTAAGTATATTAGGGAAAGCAATTATAGGATTAGAAACATATAAAAGAAGGTCATCAGCAAAGAGCGATAATTTGATTGAGGTGTCTCCTGAAGTAATACCCTGGATGGAAAGATGACTTCGAAGAGCCACAGCAAGATGTTCCATACAGGTTACATAGAGGAGGGGAGACATGTCTCACCCCATTACGGACCGGGAAGGCCTCCGACAGGGTCCCATTCACTTTCACGTGGGCAGAGGGGTTACTGTATAATGCCATAACCCTTTCGATGAATTTAGTTCCTAGGCCTATCTGAATTAGAGATCCTTCCAAAAACTGCCAATGGACCCTGTCGAAGGCCTTCTCCGCATCCACCGAAACTATACATAGTGGACCTCCCATTGTTTTTGCCCTATGAATCACGGATATTGACTTCAAAGTATTATCTCTCGCTTCTCTCTTAGTAACTAACCCTGTTTGGTCAATATAGATAATATCCAGGAGAATTGGTTTTAATCTTTCAGCCAGCATTTTGGGAAAAAATTGAGGTCTAAGTTAGTAAGAGAGATTGGGCGGTAGTTAGCACATAGTATATTATCTTTGTCCGGTTTTGGTATGACAGTAATATGTGTATTGAGCGCCTGTGTAGGGAAAAAATGGTCAGCTGATATATAGTTGAATGCTGAAAGCATAAGAGGGGCAAGGAGGGTACCAAACTTCTTGTAGAATGCTCCTGTGAAGCCATCAGGGCCTGTGCTTTTGCCTGGTTTAGCTGATTTAATGCTTCCCATTAGTTCCTGATAGGAGAAATCTTGTTCTAGTTCCTTTGCCATTTCAGATGAGATGTCTGGTAATTTGGTTTTGTCTAAATAAGACTGGATCTTCTTTTAAGGGACTCTGGTTGCATGGCACAGAACTTCCGTTTAATATTATATAAAGATTCATAGTACAATCTGAACGCTTTAGCAATTTTAGAGGTTTTTTACAGTTTGGACCCATCAGGGCGAGTAATAGTGAATATAAATGAGTTATTTAACTTGGGATGGAGATATCTGGCCAACATACGTCCACATTTACCTCTGTACTCATAAAGAGCACCTTTAAGACACATCCTGTCTGCAAGTGTGTGTTCATCTAGGAGCGCAAGCAGGTTGTGACGGGCTGTGGAGAGTTCTAACTCAATCATGGGAGAAAGCCCCTTTTTAAGCTCCTCCTCCAGACCGGCAATTTTAGTTATTAAGTTGGAGATTTTAGTCCCTTTTTCCTTCTTGAGTCTAGTGCCATGTGAAATCAGCAGGCCTCTCAGAGTGCACTTGAGAGCTTCCCATTTAAAGCTTGGGGCTGTTTCCTCTTCCCTATGATCTATCTGAAAGTTCTCTATGGCTCTTGTAATATCTGATATACATGTCTGTTCTTTAAGTAAGTTGTTCGACCTCAGGGAATGAAGGAGCTGGTTCTATTTTCTAATAGAAAAGAGGAATGGAAGGAAGAGTCCCACTGAGGTGTTAGGCAAAAATTGAGATCTCTGCATAGGATAATGTATCCTTTAGCAAAAGACATCAGTTTGTTGAGGTATGCAGAGAATTATTGTGTCTCGTTTTGATTGGGGAAATAGATGTTGGCTATCGTAAATTTAAATTTGCCAATCTGGAGGTTGAGGAACAGAAATCTACCCTGGGAGTCTTTAAGCTCATCAATACATGAAGCGGTCAGATTCCTATGTAATCCAATAGATACTCCTTTAGATTTCCCATCTGGGTTTGGGCTATGGAACCATTTGTTAAACCATTTAGACCTTATGCATGGGATAGCATCTGATCGGAAGTGAGTTTCCTGAAGTGCCAGGATGGATGTTTTCAATTTGTGGAAATGGTAGAGGACCTGTGAACATTTTTGTGGAGTATTAAACCCATTAACATTATATGAAACAACTGTGAGATCAGCCATTATAATTGCTAAGCATCAGAATTATTATACAGAATTTCACCTTATAACCCCGGATGACTGCTTGAACCTCTCAGGAGAAAGTTATAGATGATAAAGAAAATAACAGAAGGAAAAAAAAAAAGGTAAGGGTAATAGGAAAAAAAAAATACAGGTACAAACATACCTATACACCCATCTCCTAGTCGTTGATCAGAAACAACCTGTGCCACTAGTAGGTTGCTGGAAACAGCGTCCTCAGCAGTAGCTCTGATCCGCGAGAGGTGGAGACGCATAGGCAGTGGCTCCCGCTATCCACCAGTATCCTATTAAACTTTATATATATACTTTTGAGTTTACCTTAGAACTTGTAACTAGGAAAAAGAGGAATACCTAGTAGGGTATTCTGTGGCTAGAGGGAGGATCTCAGGGCCCCCCCAAAAATGGGGAGTCCCCCTGTCCCCTCCCCCATCCACAGTCACCTGGCATAAAAAGCCAGATGGGCCCATGCCCTCGGGGTATTAAACAGTGTGATTAAACATCATTGGGCTAGCGAAAGGTAAGTAAGAGGGGTTATAGTAGTGGTTATGGACTGAGAGTCCAAGTCCAAGGCATCATTTATATAAACCTCACATAGCTAAACTGCTACAGCTGGCCAAATATATAGATGCGGATAGTGGCTCATATAATAGTGCTAAATCAGGATCACATAGCTGACTTACATTCTTGCATTAACATAATACATATTCGACATAGCTCAATGTACACCTGGAAGGTCTGGGATGGAATGGCTTTATAACAAAACATATATAGAATGCCAAGATAGTTGCACAGTGATATAATGGTTTAAGCAAGGACTTCAGTTGAAAATGATGTGAAATCTTGCGTTAGCTTGTGTTACTTCAAGGGATAGAGCAAGCGTAAAACCATAAGCCGGTGAGCCATTCCATTACCAAGGGACACAGTTAAGAAGAATAGGGCTCTCCATTAGAGAATACCCCTTAAATCAATCAGAAAGCTAGTGTGCACCACCAAGGTTATGTTGACATAGGGGCTGATATTCAGCCAGTGCATTCGTTAATCAGAGTAGAGTTATGGCCACCATCGCTGTCGGAGTCATGGCAGCATTATAATCAAGCATAAGAAAAACAGTAGAGGAGTTGCATAGTGATTGTGGGCGTCAATCGAGTATTCGAAGTAGTGTGACGTGCAATCTTGTGTTAATCTTGGGAGAGTAGGGCTCCCTATCAGCCCTTCAGGCAAGAGTCAATATATGAGGAGTCTGCTGTTGCTAAAGCACCTATAGAGACTTAGGACTCTCCGTTTGAGAATATCCCCTTTCACAAAAAGTATACGCCCGTATGGGAATATAGTTATTGATTAGCAGTATACTGTAGCTATCGCCCCTCTGTCGGCGGTTATTTCGATAGATCACTGTTTCCCATCTGTCTATTTGTGGTTGAGCAGCCGAGGGTCGAGATAATGGCCACTCTTCAATCCAAACAGCAGGTAGATCAAAAGTGTCACGTACCTGATTCAAGTCGCTCGGAGAACGGAAGACCACCGTTTCCCCCCTCATGTTGCACTATAAGAGGAAATGGGTATCCCCACCTGTAGGGTATTTCCTTAGCCCTCAGAGCCTCTAAGAGGGGCCGGGTAGCTCTCCTAAGCTGTAGGGTCAGGTTGGAGAGGTCCACCATTACTTGAATCTTAGCGCCGTCAAATTCTATGTCTCCTTGTGCGCGGGCCGCCGCCATGATGGCTTTCTTCTCTTTATCGTAATGAACATGGCAGATTATATCCCTCGGTCTCGAAGGGTTAGTGCTGACGGGACCTAGTGATTTGTGGGCCCTGTCTATTTCAATCTTGTGGTCCTGAGGTACGAGAACAAACTAAAAAAATATATTGCTGAGATTATTTACTATATTTTATATAGCCACCGTATTGTGCCTTGGGTTTAAAGAAACCTGTTCAACCTGCTGCAGATGTATCTCAAGCAGTTTCTCCCAGTCAGAGCTCATTCATTTTCTTGTCTGTATCGCAAGCACATAACGACATCAATCTTGTTTTTGGGGAACTCGCCAAATAGGTCACTACAGCCTGCTTAGAGAACAATAAACAGTTCAGCGTGAGACAACCTTTAAAGGTTAAAAGGATATAAACTACAAATGGTAATGGTGTTCCTATTTATTACCCAATCTAGTGAAATGTCATTGAAAGCTTATTTGGCTCCGCTGGCTGCATGCAGCTTTTGCAATTATGACAATGCAGCTTTTGCATTAACGACTCGCTGTGAAGTCTAAATCAGATGGATCCAACATCAAGCAGGCATGAAACTGTATTGGTGCCAGGAGCATAACTACAAAGAATAAGTCACGACCCCCCCCCCCATTGTTCACACCCTTCACCTTGGTGACTCTCATAGCCAACTTGCAAGGCTCATAAAACAAGTGAGGCCAGCATAATCCTTGCAGCTATAACAAGTGGCGCAACAAATTCACCTGCACTGGAGAATGGACTAGGAGGGAGGGAACCAGAACTCTGACCTCCTCTCTGCTCTTAACCCATTCGCGTTCCGTCGTTTTCACGTGAGAAATGTTCACCTCCCATTCATTAGCCTATAACTTTATCACTACTTATCACAATGAACTGAGCTATATCTTGTTTTTTCCGCCACCAATTAGGCTTTCTTTGGGGGGTACATTTTGCTAAGAGCCACTGTAACGATCGGTGAAGCACAGAGAGGATCTGATTACCAGTGATCTGCAGAATCACTGGGAATACAGATGTATACCAGATTATACGTGATCTGCAGTATCACTAATAATCCGATATACTAGCTAACCTCTGTTCACCTGAGTAGAGTGTAGTGTTTGGTGTAACAGTAACACTTTGAGGACTAGGCCTCAGTGCAGCAAGGAGTACTGCACAGATTCCTTCCGCAGACCTGAGCTCTCCAAGACGGGAGGAGTCAGACTGACAGTAGGAAGGACAGACTGAAAGTAACCTTCAGGAGGAAGGATCACTAACAGAGCGAGGAACCGCCTCTAACAGTAAGGTCAGTTCTCGAGGTCAGACAAGCCAGGTCGTACACACACGGACAGATAAAGTACAAGATCAGAAGGCAAAGGCGGAGTCAAAGTACAAGCAGGGTTCAGCAACGGGGTATCAGAAATATCGGGGTACAAAATCAGGAGGCAGAAGCAGAGTCAAGGAACGAGCCGGGGTTCGGCAACAGAGTATCAGAAATATCGAGGTGCAAGATCAGAGTTCAGGAGGATAGTCAAGGCAGGCAAAAGTCATAACAGATAATCACAATCAAACTAGTACTTTAGCTATCAACAGAATCTAGCTAAGTGTAGGATTACAGCTCCAGCTGGTCCCGGCACACTTGCGGATCTGACTACGGATCTGGGTGCTCCCACATATGTGATCGCACGCCAGACCAAGAGCAAGTGAACAACCAGCAGTATATATACTCTAGGACCTTTCCAGGACCTCCCTAATTGCTGGTCCAATGAGAGCAGTGGAATTTGTCAGCTGACCCAGCTGGTCAGCCGACTCCCTTCTAACTGCTATTTAACCACTTCCCAACTGAGGGGTTTTACCCCCTGACCACCAGAGCAATTTTCACCTTTCAGCGCTCCTTCCATTCATTCGTCTATAATTTTATCATTACTTATCGCAATGAAATGAACTATATCTTGTTTTTTTCGCCACCAATTAGGCTTTCTTTAGGTGGGACATTATGCCAAGAATAATTTTATTCTAAATGTGTTTTAATGGGAAAATAGGAAAAAATGTGGGAAAAAAATTTATTATTTTTCAGTTTTCGGCCTTTATAGTTTTTAAATAATGCATGCTACTGTAATTAAAACCCATTAAATGTATATGCCTATTTATCCCGGTTATAAAACCGTTTAAATTATGTCCCTATCACAATGTTTGCCGCCAATATTTTAGTTGGAAATAAAGGTGCATTTTTTTCAGTTTTGCGTCCATCCCTAATTACAAGCCCATAGTTTATAAAGTAACAGTGTTATACCCTCTTGACATAAATATTTAAAAAGTTCAGTCCCTAAGGTAACTATTTATGTATTTTTTTTAAATTGTAAATTTTTTTTTTTTTTTTTAATTACAAAAAAAAAAAATTGGGGAGTGTGGGAGGTAAGGAGTTAATTCTTTGTGTAAAACAAGTTTATTTGTGTGTAAAAAATGGTTAGGATGTAGTTTTACTATTTGGCCACAAGATGGCACCATTACCAATTTGTTTCATACGACCTGCAAGCGTCCTTCTGGACTCTTGCAGGAAGTAGAAAGAGGCTGGGACTTTGTTATTTTTTCACAATGATCGAGCTGCTCAGCCGAGCGGCAGCAGATCATTGCGGGGCTGAGATCAACGAACGGGAATGGATTTTCCCGTTCATTGATCTCCGGGCGAGCGGGCGGCGGCGTGTTTACTAGCGGCGGGCGGCGTGTTTACGAGCGAGAGCGCGGACAGCGGCGGGAGTGCGCAGAGTACGGATTTCTCCGTCCCTGGGGGTGAAAGGATGGAAAAAGGGGCGGAGAAATCCGTACGCGCGGGGGTAAAGTGGTTAAACTCTGCCTCTGTGCTCGCGCGCGTGTAAGTCTGAATCTTGGTGGACTATCAGTCCCAGCCACACCAGTACTGTCATGCAATGTATCTAGTGCGGGGGCCGCCTCTGATGCGGATTCCGCCGTTACCAATGCGGATTCCGCCGCACTGCCTATACGGCATGCGGCGTTTTTTCCGCGTTGTGACGCCATGCTGGACGCGGAAACGGCCGCCTCACCTCGAGAGACAGCGGCCTTTCTGCGTTTCCTTATAGTACCCCCCCCCCCCCGAGGAGTGGACTCCGGACAACTCCCACCAGGTTTCTCGGGGTGTAAGGCATGAAACTCCCTCACCAACTCATCCGCATGCATACGGTTCCCAGGTACCCATTGCCTCTCCTCGATGCCATACCCTTTCCAATGTACGAGGTACTGTACCGAGTTTTGTACCTTGCGAGAATCTAATATTTTTTCCACTTCATATTCGGGTTGGGTATCTACCAACACGGGAGGAGGAGGAGTAGGACCCACCTGGACTGCAGGTTTAAGAAGGGACACTTGGAAGGACTTCACCCCCCGCATGCTGGTGGGAAGGTCAATGGTATACGTAACATTGTTAATCTTTTTGGTCACGGAAAATGGGCCCACAAACCTGGGACCCAGTTTGGCAGATGGCTGCTTCAGGGTCAAGTGACGTGTGGACACCCAGACTAGATCCCCTGGCTGAAACTTCCATTCCACGGACCGTCTCTTATCTGCTTGACCCTTCTGACTCTGGAACGCCTTCTGCAAATTCCCCTTAACAATTCCCCAATTGTCCCTGAGTGACCTCTGCCAATCCTCCAGTGCAGGAAATGGGGACGAGACAACTGCAAAAGGGGAGAATTTGGGTGACCTCCCTGTTACAATCTGGAATGGGGAAAACCCAGACGAGGAATTCTTTAAATTATTTTGGGCGAATTCCGCGAAGGGCAAAAATTTCACCCAGTCACTTTGTGCCTCCGCAACGTAACATCTCAGGAATTGCTCCAGAGATTGGTTAATGCGTTCTGTCTGCCCATTGGTCTGTGGGTGGTAGCCTGACGAGAACGACAATTTCATGCCCATTTGGTGACAAAATGCCCTCCAGAATCCAGACACAAACTGGACTCCTCTATCAGACACAATGTCTTCCGGAATGCCATGCAGCCGGAAGACGTGAATGATAAACAATTCGGCCAATTCTTGAGCCGAGGGGAGTCCTTTCAGGGGCACAAAATGGGCCATCTTGCTAAACCGGTCGACTACCACCCAAATAACAGACATGCCTTCAGACCTGGGCAATTCCCCCACAAAATCCATGGACAGGTGGGTCCATGGCTCACTCGGGGTGGGCAAAGGCTGCAACCTTCCTACAGGAGCCAGCCGGGAGGGTTTACTCCTGGCACATACCGCACACTCCTTAACAAACTCCTTGCAATCTGTTGCCAAGGAAGGCCACCAAGCACACCTGGCAATCAGATCCTGCGTTCTGGCCGCTCCAGGATGACCAGCATTCTTGTGGGTGTGAAAGAGTTGCAGAACTTGTAACCGGAATGGCAGTGGGATAAACAAGACCCCTTTGGGTTTCCCCTCAGGAACATCCCGCTGAAAGGGACCCAAAATCTCTGTCCAATCCTCCCAAGTCTCCGTGGCGGCTAACACCAGTTTCTGCGGGATGATGGATTCAGGAGCGGGGGGCTGTGCTGTCTCAGGTTCAAAACACCTGGAGAGGGCATCTGCTTTGACGTTTTTGCTGCCTGGAGTGTACGTGATTATGAACCTGAACTTCGTAAAAAATAAGGACCACCGGGCCTGACGGGGACTCAGCCTCTTAGCCCCCTCGATGTATTCCAAGTTCTTGTGGTCAGTGTAAACAGTGATCGTGTGCTCTGCCCCCTCTAACCAGTGGCGCCACTCCTCAAATGCCAACTTAATAGCCAGAAGTTCCCGGTTGCCTATATCATAATTTTTTTCTGCAGGTGAAAACCTGCGGGAAAAATAAGCACATGGGTGTAATCTGCCCTGCAACCCAGACCGTTGAGACAGCACCGCCCCCACCCCAACTTCTGAGGCATCAACCTCCACAATGAAGGGAAAGGACGTGTCAACATGCCTCAAAATTGGTGCTGAGCAAAATAATTTTTTCAATAGAGCAAATGCGGCCACGGCTTCAGGAGACCAGTGGTTGGTATCCGCCCCTTTTTTCGTGAGACTGGTAAGGGGGGCAACTAACGTGGAGTATCCCTTAATGAACCTCCTGTAATAGTTCGCGAACCCGAAATCTCTGCAGGGCCTTCAACCCCACTGGCTGTGGCCACTCCAACACGGCTGTGACCTTGGCAGGATCCATTGAGAGGCCCGAGGTGGAAATTACGTATCCCAGAAACGTGACCGTGGTCACTTCAAATATACACTTTTCCACCTTAGCGTAGAGCCTATTCTGTCTTAATTTGTTTAGGACAAATTTCACGTGGACCCTGTGTTCGGAGAGGTTATTGAAGCAAATGAGTATATCATCGAGGTATACCAGTACGAATTTACTCAATACCTCCCGGAATACCTCATTGATTAGTTCCTGGAAGACGGCTGGCGCATTGCACAACCCGAAGGGCATCACTAAGTACTCGTAATGCCCGTCGGGTGTGTTAAAGGCCGTCTTCCATTCATCGCCCCTTCTAATGCGGATTAGGTTGTATGCCCCCCTCAGATCTAACTTAGAAAAGATCTTAGCAGTAGTGACCTGCGTGAATAAGTCGTCTATCAATGGTAACGGATAGCGATTCTTCACCGTGATTTTATTGAGACCTCGGTAATCGATACAAGGTCGAAGACCCCCGTCTTTCTTCTTAACGAAAAAGAAACCGGCCCCAGCAGGTGACCGAGAGGGCCGAATAAACCCCTTGGCCAAGTTGTCACGAATGTATTCCTGCATAGCCAACTTCTCGGGACCGGACAAGTTATACAGGTGACCCCTAGGGGGCATACAACCAGTACGGAGATCAATGGGGCAATCGAACGGGCGATGAGGAGGTAATTGATCAGCAGACTTGGGACAAAAAACATCCGAAAAATCGGAATATACCTCGGGAACACCCTCCACGTAAACCTTGGTCTGACCCAATGTCACCTTCCCCAGACACTGCTGATGACAATGATCGGACCATCTGGTTACCTGGCCCGTAGCCCAGTCGATTTGTGGAGAGTGGGCTTGTAACCAAGGCATGCCTAGGATAATAGTGGAGGTTGACATATGTAAAACGAAAAACTGTAGTTGTTCCCCATGCAGTACCCCTATCGTGACCTTCACCTGCGGAGTCTGTGACAGGGGACGATCCCGTTGCAGAGGGGAATCGTCTACTGCCGTGACCTGAATGGGGGGACTTACTGGAGTGAGAGGAATACCCAACTCCTGAGCAAATTCAAGGTTCATAAAATTGGCCGCTGAGCCGGAATCAATAAAAGCCTCAGTGGCTACAGACTTATTATCCCATGTAATAGTACAGGGGAGAAGTAACTTCTTCTCTTTTTGGGGTGAGAACGAAGTGCCTAGGGTGTCACCCCCCACTACTCCTAGGCAGACCCGTTTCCCGACTTGTTAGGGCAGTTTCGCACCATATGCCCTGCTTCTGCACAATACAGGCACAGTTGTTCTGTTTTTCTCCGCTTACGTTCCACCTGGGTCAGTTTAGATCGACCAATTTGCATGGGTTCGGGTGGTGGTGAGGCCGGAGAGGGTGACACAGGCGGAGATGCCGTTACTGAGGGTGTAGCAGAAGGTGCCACATACGAAGTCACCCTGACCCGGTGACTGCCCCTAGTCTGCCTCTGATGACGTAGTCGACGATCGACTCGGATGGCCGATGATATGGCCTCATCGACTGTCTTGGGCTCGGGTAAGGTTAACATCAAGTCAGAGACCTCCTCCAACAACCCAGACAGAAAATAATCCATCAAAGCAAAATTGTCAAATCTGGTGGTAACAGACCACCTACGAAATTCTGCCGCGTAATCCTCGACTGACCCTCTGCCTTGCCGCAAAAGTTTGAGCTTCCGCTCAGAAGTTGCCGCAAGGTCAGGGTCGTCGTATATCACGGCCATAGCCTTAAAAAATTCCTCTACTGAGGTCAGAGCTGTATCTGTGGGAGACAGGTTGTATGCCCAGGATTGGGAATCCCCAGTTAACAGTGTTTTAATAAAAATGACCCGTTGGGTCTCAGTCCCCGAGGATCGGGGTCTCAACTCAAAGTATGACAACACTCTACTCCTGAAATTCCGGAAGTCAGACTTGTGGCCGGAAAATTTATCAGGTACAGGCATACGTATGTCATCACTAGGAGGGGATCGCACTGAATCAACTGACGTCTGGAGGGTTCGAACGGAGCCTGAAAGGGCGTCAATCAAGGCTTTGTGCTGGCCCAGTGCTTGATGGAGGCTATCCACCGAAGTGGCAAGCACACCCAGACGATCAGTGTTTGCGTCCATTTTGTATTTTGGTCTGGCGTTCTGTAACGATCGGTGAAGCACAGAGAGGATCTGATTACCAGTGATCTGCAGAATCACTGGGAATACAGATGTATACCAGATTATACGTGATCTGCAGTATCACTGATAATCCGATATACTAGCTAACCTCTGTTCACCTGAGTAGAGTGTAGTGTTTGGTGTAACAGTAACACTTTGAGGACTAGGCCTCAGTGCAGCAAGGAGTACTGCACAGATTCCTTCCGCAGACCTGAGCTCTCCAAGACGGGAGGAGTCAGACTGACAGTAGGAAGGACAGACTGAAAGTAACCTTCAGGAAGAAGGATCACTAACAGAGCGAGGAACCGCCTCTAACAGTAAGGTCAGTTCTCGAGGTCAGACAAGCCAGGTCGTACACACACGGACAGATAAAGTACAAGATCAGAAGGCAAAGGCGGAGTCAAAGTACAAGCAGGGTTCAGCAACGGGGTATCAGAAATATCGGGGTACAAAATCAGGAGGCAGAAGCAGAGTCAAGGAACGAGCCGGGGTTCGGCAACAGAGTATCAGAAATATCGAGGTGCAAGATCAGAGTTCAGGAGGATAGTCAAGGCAGGCAAAAGTCATAACAGATAATCACAATCAAACTAGTACTTTAGCTATCAACAGAATCTAGCTAAGTGTAGGATTACAGCTCCAGCTGGTCCCGGCACACTTGCGGATCTGACTACGGATCTGGGTGCTCCCACATATGTGATCGCACGCCAGACCAAGAGCAAGTGAACAACCAGCAGTATATATACTCTAGGACCTTTCCAGGACCTCCCTAATTGCTGGTCCAATGAGAGCAGTGGAATTTGTCAGCTGACCCAGCTGGTCAGCCGACTCCCTTCTAACTGCTATTTAAACTCTGCCTCTGTGCTCGCGCGCGTGTAAGTCTGAATCTTGGTGGACTATCAGTCCCAGCCACACCAGTACTGTCATGCAATGTATCTAGTGCGGGGGCCGCCTCTGATGGGGATTCCGCCGTTACCAATGCGGATTCCGCCGCACTGCCTATGCGGCATGCGGCGTTTTTTCCGCGTTGTGACGCCATGCTGGACGCGGAAACGGCCGCCTCACCTCGAGAGACAGCGGCCTTTCCGCGTTTCCTTATAGCCACTTTACTGTAAATGCATTTTAACAGGAAGAATAAGAAAAAAATGGAAAAATGCATTATTTCTCAGTTTTCAGCCATTATAGTTTTAAAATAATGCATGCCTCCATAATTAAAACTCACGTATTGTATTTGCCCATATGTCCCGGTTATTACACCGTTAAAATTATGTCCCTATCACAATGTATGGCGACAATATTTTATTTGGAAATAAAGGTGCATTTTTTCCATTTTACATCTATCACTATTTACAAGTTTAAAATAAAAAAAATATAGAAATATTTCATCTTTACATTGATATTTAAAAAGTTTAGACCCTTAGGTAAATATTTACATGTTGTTTTTTTTTTTATTGTAAAGGTTTTTTTTTTTTTATAGTAAACATTTTATTTGGGTAGTTTTGGGAGGGTGGGAGGTAAACAATAGATTTAGACACAAATGAGGGGGGATTGGACAGCCTAAACTCTATAAATACATACAGGGTGCATTTCTCTATGTTTAACGTTACCCAATGGCCACCAGATTGATCATCTGATAGACCCCTCTCTGATCAAATCTGATTAGAGAGGAATCTATTAGTAGCCCACACACTGAAAACCATTTTTCAATAGATTTCAGCATAAAATCTATTGGAAACATGCGATGTGTGTGTATGTCTGTCCCATCCCCCACCACCACCACCTTCCAACTGGCTCTTGGTGAGCGTGGAAGCGGCTCGCCTATCTGCCCCGTGCCTCCACTAGTCTCTTCTATCCAGTGACGTAGCAATAGGGGTTGCAGAGGTCTCGAGTGCACCGGGGCCCTTGGGCTAGAGGGGCCCCGTAGTGTCCTCCCTCAACTGCAGAATTAGGTCTTTATTGGTCCTGTGCTTGTAATGATCACTTCTATAAATGCTTTGAATGATAATAATCACCAACAAGCTGTTCCCATCCCCTTCTTGCACCTCTGACACAGTGTTGTCCTTGGCAAGTTTTGGTGCCCCGTATCAATTGTCATGTATAGAGTGCTTGGGGGGCCCCATGTGAAACTCGCACTGGGGCCCATAGCTACGCCACTGCCTCTATCCATCACCAAGGGGAGGGGGGTGGCGCTTGTCCCCGTGACCTCCTCTGATGTATGTGATGTCTGTGCATGGGGCGGAGTCATGGGTCACAGGTGCCTCCGCCAGCAATGGAGAAACCGCTAAAGGAGGTGGATGGGTGAGCTGCTCGACACTTACCACGGGCCCGGGGACACACACATTACCCTAAATCATTGGGCCCCATAGCAAAGAGCCCCTACACCTAGGCATAAAGCAATGATAACTTCCCCAACCCCGTACATATAGAATAGGTATGACAAATACCACACAGATAATACCCTACTTACAAACTACTCAGGTTACAACGTTTCATACATACAAAGTTGTGACCAAGGTTCAAATCTCAGTTCTTCCAGCTCAGTATGCCAGTACCTATTCCGTAAGGAGTCCTTGGGCAGGACTCCCTAACACTGCAGTGTGCCCTACTGAGAGTGCGCCCTCAGTGGCTGCAACATGCGCAGTAGCCCAGACTGATCCCGACTAAGCCTATTACTGAAGCTGATCGTGGCTGAACGGCAGACCACTTGAGAACGGCGAGGGACTCACACGTGTTTATGTTGCAGGAGGAAGCAGCGGGTAAGTATCGGTTCTTTTTATATTTACAGCTCTGGTACACTTTAAGGCATCTTAATGACGTATTTAAGCTTGAAAAAAAAAATCTATGTATCCCCTTTTGATGTTGCATGTATGTATATCAGGGGCAAACCCAGGATTTTCAAAGGGGGGATTCCTGAAAGGTCTCCCTCAGCCACGCACAATACAGTATAATAATATGGTAGGATATCACGCTGGGTACACATAATGCAATCTCCCGTCCAACTGACAGGATCTGACAATTATTCCCTAAATGTCCGATCTGCTACCGATTGACAACGGGATCGATCAGGAGCAGTTTGGATACAGATAATAATGAGGACAGCCAACATTGCTAATGAAGGGGAAAGTGAAGCACTCACACAGCAGGGCATAGGGCTGTGCTCATACCTGACTCTAAGTTTCCAGAGCTGCTCCATGCTCTGTACACACGCTGCTGCTCTATCCAAAGACAACTGTAACAGGGAAAGAAAGTGCCGGCAAGCCCTGGTCTGAGGGGGGATTCTGGGCAGCTGTAATTCCCCCCCCCCTGTTTGCCTATGTATTATTATTTATATAGCACCATCATCTTACACAGCGCTGTACAGGGTATATTGTCACCTATCTGTCCCTCAGAGGGGCTCACAATCTAATCCCTACCATAGTCATACGTCTATGTATCGTATCGTGTAGTGTATGTAGTCTAGAGCCAATTTTAGGGGGAAGCCAATTAATAATAATAATTGCAGTATTTGTATAGCGCCTTTCTCCTGTCGGACTCAAAGCGCTTGCAAGGCAGCCACTAGAGCGCACTCAGTAGGCAGTAGCAGTGTTAAAGGAATACTATTGAACTTTAACACATTTCTGTCAGTAGCATACATCAAAATTGCATTAACAGCTAGTGCAAACACAGCATATCTTTTTGCTGTGCAATGTTTCTTTTTCTTTTAATTTGCCTTTTAAACGGACCCCCTGACAAGCTGACGGCGTCGGCTAATGGGGCAGCTCATTATGACAGAGGGGATTCCTTTTTACAGTGCGGTAGTGTATTATACTATTGTCACGTTTCCCCATGCTATTTATTACTATTACTATGTTTCCCCGACACTATTTAGCATGCCAGGCATCTGTCATGTAGCCTGCTATTCTGCCCAGCCAATCCCCGCAGAAGGAGACTTCCGTGTGTCGGGCTCGGGCTGCCGCCGCATTAGTTGTTTTGTCATCGCTACGCAACGGCAACCATATGAGCTGGAGGAGGGCGCATCATTGCTCCTTCCCTTCGGCTCCTGCTTCCGATGCGCAGCGATGACAAAACAACTAATGCGGCGGCAGCCCGAGCCCGACACACGGAAGTCTCCTTCTGCGGGGATTGGCTGGGCAGAATAGGAGCGAGAGCGTTTGTCTCTCGCTCCTCATAGCAGGCTACATGACAGATGCCTGGCATGCTAAATAGTGTCGGGGAAACATAGTAATAGTAATAAATAGCATGGGGAAACGTGACAATAGTATAATACACTACTGCACTGTAAAAAGGAATCCCCTCTGTCATAATGAGCTGCCCCATTAGCTGACGCCGTCAGCTTGTCAGGGGGTCCGTTTAAGAGGCAAATTAAAAGAAAAAGAAACATTGCACAGCAAAAAGATATGCTGTGTTTGCACTAGCTGTTAATGCAATTTTGATGTATGCTACTGACAGAAATGTGTTAAAGTTCGATTGTATTCCTTTAAGGAGACTTGCCCAAGAAACTCCTATAGGTGCAGGCTTACTGAACAGGCAGAGCCGAGATTTGAACCCAGGTCTCCTGTGTCAGAGGCAGAGCCCTTAACCATTACACCATCCAGCCACTTATCTGTATGTTTTTTGGATGTGGGAGGAAACTGGAGTACCTGGAGGAAATCCACTAAGACGGGGAGAACATGCAAACACCTTGCAAATTTTGACCTGGTTGGGATTCAAACCAGGGACCACCGCTGCAAAGCTAGAGCGCTAACCACTAGCATCGTGCTGCCCATAACATCTTGTGAGTAAACAGGATTGAAGCCCGACAAAAGATATACAGGCGAAAGCTTGCTTACTCTTATTCTTTTAAAAAATGGTATCCTGATTCAAAACTTCTTGCTCTTGCTAATGGCTCACACGGTACAATACCCTACTGCTACTAATATTATGACTTTGTAATACATTGCAATATTATTGTCTGACTAGTATCTGTTACTATAAGATAGGGAACACCGTATACTTTAACTTATTGCCATATAACATAATGCACAATGCAGATTTAGGTGCAATGAGATCAGCATAACATGATGACATCATGACAGTGATCCAGTGAAACAAAGCTCAGCACCACGTGACGCGCAGGCTGCGGGCCGCAGGCGATCACGTGACGGGGTCACGCCGGGTCAGCGCTTGCAAGGGACGTCGGGATTTGTAGTCGTCTGCATTGTGATTTCCGGGAAGGAGAGAGTGTAAACATCCCGGAGCTGGAGGGGCAGCCCGGGCGGCAGCAAGATCCCCGGTAGTGGGGGGATGGGGAACTGCTTGTCTTCACAGAGCGCTGATGATCTGTCCCTGCTGAATGAGTCTGATGGGGCCAGCCTGCCCGGGGAGCCCCCGCCGCCCTACCAGGTGACTGCTGTGCCCGTGTCACCCCCTCCCAATCATGTCTTGTATGTGTCTCCGTGCCCCTCCTCATGTCCTGTGTGTGTCTTTTTGCCCCTCTCCTTCATGACTTGTGTGTGTCTGTATACCCCCCTCCCCCCCCCCCCATCATGTGTTGTGTGTCCCATCATTGTGTGTGATGTGTGTACTCTGTGTGTGTGTGTGTGTGTGTGTACTCTGTGTGTGTGTGTACTATGTGTGTGTACTGTGTATGTATGTGTGTGTGTGTGTGTGTGTGTGTGTGTGTGTGTGTGTGTATATGTATGTCTGCGTGCCCCCATCATGTCTTGTGTGTCTGTGTTCCTCCCCCCCCCCCCATATCATGTTTTGTCGCCCTGGTGACAGCATTGCCTGTGTCACCCAATCCCAATCATGTATTTTGTGCCCCATTATGTCTTGTCTGTGTGTGCCCCTATCATGCCTTGTGTGTGTCAGCCCCCCCCCCCCCCCGCTTCATGTCCTGTGTGTGTCTTTGTGCCCCCACCCCCTTTCATGATCTTTGTCTGTCCCCCCCCAAATAATGTCTTGTGTGTGTCTGTGTCTCCCACCCCCATCATGTCTCGTGTGTACACATAACACTGTCTCCTCTGTGTGTGCCCCATCTTATCTGTATATTGTGCCGAAGCCATATACATTTTCTAGCTAAATCCTGTGGTGTATGTGCATATATAGTGCTGGGATCTCTTATATACAATGCATATATGTACTGCTGAGATCGCCTCTGTGTATATGTTGTATATATGTGCTGAGATCCCGTATATAGTTACATTGAATGTATTAGTTCTGGTGTGGGAATGCTGTTTGGTGTATATGTGCTTCTTCTGCCTCTCCCTCTATCTTAGTTTTGCACGGTAACCTCCAGTGTACAAGCCCCTCTAGATGAAAGCCTTTTCTGGGAATTGCAATCGTCTCACTCCCAGGAAAGACACATCGAGCTGCACCCAGACATATACATTACAGAGGTCCTGAGAGAGAGGAGAGGCTCAATGTCTAGGATGAGTACACACGACTTTGTTGAGTTGGGTTTAAAAGGACTTTTCCAGTGGAGGTTGCAGCAAAATGCAGAGGAGGACAGGAGGCAGGATCAGGCTTCTTTCGTGAGTACTGGCACCACTGTGTATGACAGGGGTGCCTAAACTTTTTAGGCCAAGGGCCATATTTCTGTTCTTGAGTGCTACGAACTAGTGAAATGAAACACAATTTTTGCTGATTGCTCTTCGGTACACTATGCCTGTGATGTTCTGTCAAATAAGACATTTCCATGGCAATAACCCATATGCCGTGTGCAGTTAGCACAGTGGCGGCTGCTAATCAGTGGCTACTACTGCTGCTGGCACAGTGGCGGCTGCTAATCAGTGGATGTTACTGCTGCTGGCACAGTGGCAGCTGCTGATGAGTGGCTGTTACTGCTACTGGCACAGACAGTGGTGGCTGCTAATCAGTGGCTGTTACTGCTACTGGCACAGACAGTGGTGGCTGCTGATCAGTGGCTGTTAATACTGCTGGCATAGTGGTGGCTGCTAATCAGTGGATGTTACTGCTGCTGGCACAGTGGTGGCTGCTAATCAGTTGCTGTTACTTCTACAATGGTGGCTGATAACCTACAGGCAAGCAAAGGGGGAGGCAGTAACAAGGTGGCCCTTTTATGTGGGGCTGCAGTTACAGCCTGTTGGTTGCACGGAATTAAAGAGACTCTGAAGTCTCGTAAAAATCATGTTTTTATTTAAAAAATGTGTTTAACATGACTGCCCTACCTAAACCGCCACTGTAAGCTAACACACCTCTTCTCCCCACCCCCCTTTTTTTTCTTTTCTATATATTTTGTCTGTAGTTTGGTTTAAAGTGTAACTAAAGCCTTGACCACTAAGCCTGGGATTAAGAAAAGTTTGTTTTGCAGGACTGTTAAAACTTGTTACACAAGCTGGTGTTCACTCCTGACTAATGACTGATCTAATCAAAAGGATTGATTAATCCTTTGATCGGAACCAAATCCATCAGCAGACTGATCGGAAAAGGCAGCTGAGGCTGGTGAATATGGATTGTTGCTGCATGCTGTACCATGTATGTGTGCAGCCAATCAATCAGTATATTCAGGAACCTGTGGGCACTTGTCCAAAACAAACCATTGATTGGGTGACCCACCGTCAATGCTTTTACATTGTTTCTGTATATTTACCATGGATTACAAAGTAGAATAATCAGCATACAGAAAAGATGACTTCTGCATACTAGACCTTATACCATTTTTAAAGGTCCATTATCATGAAAAATTGAAAATTTAAAATACATGCATATAAGATGTCTATTTGTGCCAGATTCTAATGCACTGTAAATAACTTTTTTGCTATGTTGCTGTCAATAACCGGCATCCCTTATGAGCAACTCTCTCATCCCCATGAGGAGATTAACTAGTCCAAAACCTGTCAGATGTTACTGCTTACTTGCCTAGAACATTGGACAAAAGTCATTTATTCTGCAATTTGATTTGGGTGAAATGCAGTTTTTGTACACATGTATTTTCAATTTTTCTCGTTAGTGGTCCTTTAAGAGAATTTTTTTTTTTTTGGGAGGCTTTGTTTTTTGTTAACCCCATCAGGACTGACCACTGGCCCCAGAGCAGTCTCCGATGTCCCTGCCCTTTACTATGTGTCCGTTTCGTCTTCCATATAAAAGCTCTTTATTGGTATCAAGGCATAAAAGCAAGGAGATTGCTTTTATGCCTTGATACCAATAAAGAGCTTTTATATGGAAGACGGTGCTGACTCATTGAAAACGTCTACTTGAGAAGCTACCTGTAGTGCACAGGTGACTGGAGTGGAGAGCACGTCTCACGTTGTCCTCGGTCCTCCATAGGTGCTTGCTACATACTGTTTCGCCTGCCCTTTACTATATAATCCCTTGTGATCTAGTGGTCCCCATTCCCCTGGTGGTCTAATGGCCCCCATCTTCCCTCCCCCACCACAGAGATCGGCAGCATGAAGCAAGGCTGGGTATGTGTTACTCACCTTCCTCCTCTCTCCAGCGCCAAGCATCTCTGACCGGCGTCACAACAACTAGCCCTGTACCCCGATGACATCATCAAGCCGGGACCCGTACTTCAGTCAGTATGGGGCTGGATGCCAGGGTGCAGTCAGGAGCTGCAATCGTTGGTGGAATGCAAAAGATGAGTGAAGCTTGTTTACATTGTGATCCATACGATTACCGGCGATCGCAGTCATCAGAAGCCAAGCCAATCTCCTGATTAATGCCAGGAGATTAAGCTGTCAATTGACAGCTTAATCTCCAGTCTCATGTGCGCGCGATCTCGGCAGAAATGTGCTGGCCATGCAGTGCAAAATCTACATCTACATCCTGTCAAGTCCTGGGGCGGGGTTTTGCATTCTGGGGCGGGGTTTTGCAGGAGATCGTGCATCTCCACTTGAATGAGCTTGAAACTGCCGTCTATTTACGCCGTAGATCGCAGCGCTGTACTTGTGGACAGCCGTGTGACATGGCTGTCCCCTCTGGAGGCACAGAGAGCGATTGGCTCTCATAGGCTGATGTCTATAAGAGCCGATTGCTGTGATTGACTGGGGAGAGAGGGAGTTAAATAAAAATAAGAAAAAAAAGGGGTACATTTTTTTTTTTTTTAAAAAGAAAGAAATATTTGTTAAAAATAAGCATCCAAGCAGGGATCAGAGCCCACCAACGGAAAGCTCTGTTGGTGGACAGAAAAGGGGCGGGGTCATTTGTGTGCTGAGTTGTACGGTCCTTCAGCGAGGCCTTAAAGCTGCAGTGGCCTAATTGGTAAAAAATAGCCTGGTCACGAGAGGGGTGTAAACCTACGGTCCTCAAGTGGTTAAAGGATACATGAAGTGACCTAAAAAAAAAAAGGTTGACTCACTTGGGGCTTTTTTCAGCCCCTAGAAGTCTGTGTCCCTTGGCACAGCTGCGCTGCCACCCAGTCGTCAGCTCTCTCCTCTGTAAAAGGCTGGCGTCCCCTGCGAGTGTGCGCATGTCCCGCTTGAGGTCGCGCCACCATGGCTGGGAGCGTTCTGTGCCTGGCTACGGGAGCAGCACGTGTGCACAGCTGCGCATGCTCAGGAGAAGCTGACCCAGCTGAGTCGACGGCCATTACAGAGGGAATAGTTGACGACGGTGGCTGCGCCAAGGGACTCACAGCCGTCTAGGGGCTGGAAGCAGCCTCAGGCGAGTCAAATTTTTCTTTTTTAGGTTGCCTCCTGTATCCTTCAGAATTCATTTTGTTTTACAGTATCTTGTACTCAAATTAATCTACTGTACTTACAATAAAATCGAGTTCCCCATATGAGCCACTCTGTATGTGAGTCAACAGTGCCATCTTGTGGAATGCTAGCAGTACTGCATGCTTTAGAGGACGTTTATCAGTTGCCTGCTCCTGACTTCATTTCTGTGTTTCGTTGCAGGAACAGGAGTCTGTGCCTATTTATCACCCGACGCCCAGTCAGAGTCGCCTAGCCACACAGCTGACCGAGGAAGAACAAGTGTGGATTGCTCAGAGGATGGGACTAATTCAGCATTTACCTAAAGGCAGATATGACTCCGGATCCGAGCCGTCCGAGAAGAAGCCAAAAGAGTTAGTACTGCCAGGACAGGGGCTCACGTATCAAGATGGGTGCAGGGGTGGATGGTGTCTAAAGTGGCTTGGCTGTTTAAAGTGGACCTGAACTCCTGGACAGGAGAGAAGGAAAACAGAGACATGTACCCTGTATGTATTTAGTGAGTTTAGCCTGTCTAATTCCCCCTCATCTGTGGCTATTCACCACCGTAATTTGATCTCTCAGCTGTGTCAGCTCAGGAATCTGCTGCCACAGCAGAGCAGCTAAATTGTAAACGCATGATGTTACCAATATGTCTGTTTCCATGAAAGCAGGAAGTAGATACACTGCAGATTTATTGCAGGATTTCTATCAGCTGTAACAAAAGATGGGTTTTTTTAAAAGTGTAACTGTCGGGCATAAAATCAAAAATCAATTACTTATTTTTTATCTGGTAAACAAGTATTTAGGATGCTAACCAGGCAATCCAAAAGTTAAAATCTATATTACTTTTCTTGTTGATGAATGATTAGTTTGCCTGACTCTTATTTGGTACACATAAACTTTGGTACACAAAAAGGAAGTTGCAGGGCATGCTGGGTTGTCATCTTTTGCTTCTTTACTAGAGAAGCAAAAAAGGACAACCCAGCATGCCCTGCAACTTCCTTTTTGTGTACCAAATAAGAGTCAGGTAAACTGGGGAATGATCATTCATCAACAAGAAAAGTAACAGTGATTTTAACTTTTGGGTTGCCTGGTTAGCATCCGTATTACTTGTTTACCAGATAAAAATAAGGAATAGATTTTTTTATTTTTATTTTTTGAGTTCATGTCCACTTTAAAGAAACAAGAATTCTGATTGGTTGCTCCAGACAACGGCTGTACTTTTGCCCCACCTCTCTTTGCAGCAGTCTCGATCAATCCGCTCCTCCATCATTTCATTCATGATTGTTTAGGGTAAAGTCTGTATATTTTCGTTACAGGATAACCACATTAAGGTATGGTTATAGCTCTAGAGCCAGCTCATTGCAGAAAATCATTGATATTTATCTGAAATTGATTTAAGCAGGGATATTTTCAGAAATCAATTTAAATGCCACATTTTTTTAAGTTTCTTTTTTTAAGTAGTTTGGCTAATCTAATAGAGCAGAGGGGAAATTTGTAAAGGACACTTAGTGAGAGACTTATGGAGGCTGCCATATACATTTCCTTTTAAACAATACCTGATGCCTGGCTGTCCTGCTGTTCTCTCTGGCTGCAGAAGTATCTGGATCATACACCTGAAACACGCATGTGACTAATACAGTCAGACTTCAGTCAGAAACACCTGATCTGCTGCATGCTTGTTCAGGGTCTATGGCTAAAACTATTAGAGGCAGAGGATCAGCAGGGCTGCCAAGCAACTGGCATTGTTTAAAAGGAAATAAATATGGCAGCCTCAATGTTCTCCTCAGTTCAGGTATCCTTTAACTATAGGTTTGCTTTAACCTGAAATAAACTTCAGCAATATAAAATGAGAACATGATACATACATGTAGAACCAGAATGTGCACTGAAAATACATGTCTACATTTTTGAATAGTTTCAAAGGTTGAACCCTGTCTCCAACATCATGTTTAGAGACAGCCCTGCTTATCAGATTATTTATGGGCTTCTGATGATTATGTAGGTTACTTTTTCCTATGTTGCTGTCGCTTACAGTCGGTAGTAATAATCTGACTGGCTTTAGAGTAGTCCATCTCTCTATGGAGGATTTTCAGTATTTTCTTTAACCACTTCCCTACCCTGTGGTTTTCCCACTTTAAAACCAGAGCAATTTTCTACATTTCACGCTCCTCCTCCCATTCATTAGCCAATAACTTTATCACCACGTATCACACGTAAATGACCTTGTTTCTTTCGCCACAAATGATGCTTTCTTTGGGTGGTACTTTTTTCGAAGAATTATATTATTTTGTATGCAATTTAAAGGGAATAAGCGGTAAAAAATGAAGCCATTATAGTTTAAAAATAAAAGGTGCTACTGTAAATTAAACCCACACATTTTATTTGCACATTTGTCCTGGTTATTACATTTAAATTACAATCCTAGTACAATGTATGGTGACAAAAAATTATTCGGAAATAGAGGTGCATTTTTTCATTTTCGTTCTTTCCCCCCCCCCCCCCCCTCTGTATTAACTCCAGCCCCCCCAGTTAGCCATATGTGATCCTACATATAGACATATTTCCATCCACCCCCTTAGTTGGTCAGATGTGCCTCTGTATCTCCAGCACCCACACAGCATGCCAGATGTGACCTTGTACCCCCCAGCCGGCAGGATGTGCCCTTGTGCCCCCCAGCCGGCAGGATGTGCCTCTATATCTTCACCCCCCCCCCCAAAGTTGGCTAGATGTGGCTCCATAGCCCCCCACCCCCCATGAATAGCCAGGTCTGTGCCCTGTTATCTCTTTCCCCCCATCATGGATAGCCAGTGTGTGCTGCTGCCGCCCCCCCCCCCCCCCCCCCCCCCCCCAATAGATCGCTGGTTGTGGTCTTGTTCCCGCTCCCCCTCCCCCCCCCCCCCCCCCCCCCCCCCCCCTTTCACTGCAGAGATGCACAGGGAATCATTGTAAAGAGAACTCTCACCTAATCTTGTTCCTGCGGCAGGATCAGGCTCCCATCCATTCAGTACCGCTGTCAGCCTCATTATGCAGAATGGATTGAGTCCTGGCTTGATGACGTCATCAAGCCGGGACCCAATCCATTCTGCACATAGAGGCTGTCAGCGGTACTGAATGGAGAGGAGCCCGATCTCAGCCGCAGGAACAAGATTAGGTGAGAGTTCTACTTTGTAATCCTGCATGCTGCCCGATCGCAGCATGGAGGAGGAGGGAGGGTAATTACAGGAGATGGGGTGGGGGGGGAACGGACACCTGGGAGGGGATCCCTCATTAGTGTAGTTAGAGGGAGGGGGTTGGCGAGCCCAGGCGCATGCTAGCACGTGCGCTGTGCTCATTTTAAAGGGGGCAACTTATATTCACGTTGTGTATCTTTTAGGAGCCACTTGCAATGACGTGAATATACTGTAGGTAGGATGTTAAGTGGTTAAGCCATGTACACGCATATGAGGCATTTTGCCTGGCAGGAATTGGAGCTTGATCCCTCGGACAACATTAAAGGGAACCTAAACTGAGAAGGATGTGGATTTTTCCTTTTAAAGTAATACCAGTTGCCTGACTCTCCTACTGATCCTGAGTCTCTAATACTTTTAGGCACTGCCCCTCAACAAGCATGCAGATCAGGTGCTCTGACTGAAGTCAGATTGGATTAGTTGCATGCTTGTTTCAGGGCTGTGATTAAGCCACAACGGCAGCCATAGAGATCAGCAGGACTGACCAGCAACTGGCATTGTTTAACAGGAAACATCCATATCCCTTTCTGTTTAGATTCCCTTTAAAAATCTGAGGCTGTACAGATGCGGTAGCAGAACAGCATTCAAACAGTTAAACACAGCACTTTGTTCTTCAGTGAAAAAGCTCCCTGCTTCATAGGACAGCTCGCCACTTTCTGAAGAGGTGATTACATTATGTTTTGTGTACATTCCTTTGTCAGGTACATTTACTAAACCTGAGCAAATTGCTGAAACTGAGCTGTACTGAGCTGAGAAGCAGAAAGAGCTGAGGAGTGATCACTAGATAGATTTTAATATATAAACACAGCAGCTGTGCAATAAAATGCAATGGCAGCTTTCAGAGCAGATAAACTGCACTTTGGGAATTTGTAGACAATATTACTTGTGCACAAAAGCAAATATGACTGTTTGGGTAATATAAAGTAGGAAAACACATTTTTACTGAATGTTATGAGTTTTATCCCACTTTAACACTGTTATTTGCAGCAATTGGCCAACACTGTGCAACCAATCACTCCTGCTTTTCCCCTCTTCTGTCTTTCCAGGTGTGTGATATGTATGTTAGACTTTGTGACCGGGGACCCGATCCGCTTTCTGCCTTGTATGCACATCTATCACATGGAATGTATAGACGACTGGCTTATGAGATCCTTCACCTGCCCGTCATGCATGGAGCCTGTAGACGCTGCTCTGCTGTCTTCCTACGAGACAAACTGATGGTCCTCGCGCACTCAGTGCTGGACTCTGCCCATGAAGTCATGGACTCTGAAAGGGCTTAAGTGGTCTGTTGGTTGAAGTCTGCTGTGGGCTGGCGATAACCTATAGTAGTCGGTTATAGAGAAACGCTGCTGCCTGAAGGTCGCGTCCTTCCCATGAATGTTTGATTCACATTTTATTTCTGAACGTCAGAGATCCAGGATGGAGGGAAACATCGACCTTTTGTGAGGCGTATAAAACTCCTCCATCGGTGACAACGGCTTGGTTGAGAGGAGGAGGACATTTCTTGTACCAAGAATTGATATCTCATCTCGTTCTGTTCTGCATTGTGGGCATCGCCAATCTAGACATTTCCGCGCAAGCTTTATTGCTCTAAAGCGAGAACGTCTTGTTCTCCGAAACTGGCGTGAACAAAAAAATATATATATTTATTCTGATACCAAATAGTGCAGAAAGTAGGGCGTGTTTATGTGAAAGAGGGCGTACTGCTGGCCAGTGTGGAGAGACACATACATCCCGAGACATGGAGGTGTGGGTGGGAAAATCACAGCCTGTGATTGGTTTTCTTGCAGCTAGAGGGCACAGTATTGAACCATGGCGGGTCATTAATACAATGTAAGGTTCTCGTGAGTGTTAAGAGGTCCAGTCCAGCCATAGGTGGGTATTTCTATGGGGGCCGTGTGAGCGGAGTTCCCGGCTAGCTTCTTGTAACCTGGTCCCTTCAGCAGTGATATCTCCCAGACGTTGTTCATGCTCTATTATTATACCCAACGCTCCCATTTATCTTTTGCATAATATGTATGCATTGACTATGCAACCTGGACGTGTAGAAAAAAAATCATAAAACAGGTGGGTAAAATCCAAGAATCCAGGAGGCCAATGTGACAACCAGTGCTTAAAGGGCAACTGAAGTGAGCGGGATATGGAGGCTGCCATATTTACTGCCTTTTAAGCAATACTAGTTGCCTGGCTGTCCTGCTGATCCTCTGCCTCTAATACTTTTAGCCATAGCCCCTGAACAAGCATGCAGCAGATCAGGTGTTTCTGACATTGTCACATCTGACCAGATTAGCTGCATGCTTGTTTCTGGTGTAATGTAGACACTACTGCAGCCTACTAGCCTAGCAGAGCTGCCAGACAACTGGTATTGTTTTAAAGGAAATAAATATGCCAGCCTCCTTATCCCTCTTACTTCAGTTGTCCTTTAACATGAAGTCATCAAACCAACAAACGCTGATAATACCATTAATGGTACATGGTTTATTGCAAGCTTCCAAAACTTTAAAGGGTACCTGTAGAAAAAAAAGTGCCCCAAATGGGTACTCCCGTCAATGGAGGAAAGCCTCTGGATAATCCAGATGCTTCCCCCGTCCTTCTCCATACAGCTGTTCCAGCGCTAAGACCCCCAAAAGACTGTCCCGTGCAGTAGCACAGACCTGATTGGGCTCAGCTTTTTTTCCCAAAGCTCAAGCAGGTCGATGCCGCTGCGCAGGTGTGGTGCGGTTGTGCTTCTGGGGTCTCCGTGTTTGAACGGCCTGGCAGTGGAAGACTAGGGAGGATCCAGAGACTTCCCTCTGCCGAGGGGAGGATCATACTTTTTGATTAAACAAACTCACAGGTTTGCTTTAAAGGGGGATTTTAGAAAGAAGGAGTTGGGGAATCAATTCATTGCAAAGTGAGAAGTTAAAAAACAATAGAGAGATTGAGACATGATTGATATTATTCACCATGTCATTTGTTCATATTGTTTAATACACAATCAGCCAGCAGGTCAGCATCTTCACTACTGAGAGGCATGAAAAAAAACAGCAGACTGCCATTATCTATTACCACATCCCTAATAATGCGATAGGGGGACGCACACACACGCACACATACACCACTTCCCACAATGCAACACTGTTCACAGACAGGAAACTCATCACACTGTGGGAGGGGTTTCACCACAATATCAGACATCCCTTCAGATCTGTGTGAGAAAAGGAAAAGATTTCTCTTGGGAAAGGGGCTATCAGCTACTGATTGGGATGAAGTATAATCCTTAGGGCCCTTTTCCACTAGTAATCGCAATCACAAATGCCAGCGATTGCCATTTTTCATAAATGTTGTTATGCGATTGCGATTTTTTTTTTTTTTTTTTTTTTTTTTTTTTTTTTTTTTGCATTGCATTATCCCTTAAAAATCGCAAGCGATTTGTGGTTTTGCTGTGCAGTGGAAAAGGGCCACTATCAGCGTCTGCGATGCTGAATCGCAAATCGCTAGCAATTTTTAAATCGCTAGGGTTTGATAAATAACACAGTAATCGCGGTAGTGGAAAATACGATTCAATTTTCACTAAAGCGCAATCGTGCTGCATAGCGAATTTTTTTTTACCACGATTTTGCTATGCAATGCATTATGGATTGCGCAATCTCTAGCATTTAGCGCTAACGATTGCTAGTGGAAAAGGGCCCTTACAGTTACTCTTTCAGTTTGTTTTTCGGGCATGATAAAAGTGGATCAGAATTGTGCTTAAAGAAACTTAAAGTGAACCTCCAGATTGAAAATCTACTCAGCAGCACTAAAAATGCTTGGTGTTTCTTTAAGTTTCACAGCATCAGAACTTGGTTTTTCTTACCCAAGCCTCATTTTTAGCTGTACAGAAACTAAGCTCCGCCTCATCAAAGAAATTTGCCCGGGCATTTTTCCCCTGATGTTGTGCAAAGCATGATGGGATTTCTGTTGAATTTCTCGTGGCCTAGCACGCGCAGCTGGGAGGAGTGATCAGGACACAGGACAGTTGGAACTGTGTCTCATGCTCCCTGTCACCTCCTTTTAACCAAAAAGATGGCTGCCCCATGAAATCACAAACATTTGCCTGTTCTTTTAAAACAGCGTGGGTAAGAGATTATATTGCCTATCTATTTTAATTAACATTACTAATGGAACTTAATGACCGTATGTTTGTTCAGGCTGAAGTTCCTCTTTAATGTTTGGAAAGCTTGCAGTAAACCATGTCCAGTTAGTATGTAACCGTATTACCTGAATCGTTTGTTGGTTTGACGTCTGCATATCTGCTCCAGGACTAACATTGCACCATACCTCACTTGCTTTACTAGTATTTAACCTGAATCTATTAATGGAAGTGGCTCTGACAAAGAAAATACATAAAATCCAAGTCACTGCTGGATAGGACAGACCAGAATTACCTATTTATTCACTCCGATCCCAAACTATTTTTGAAGAGCTGGGAAGGGCAAGGCTTGCTGGCTTGGCTCCTCCTTTTATTTTGCCTGTGCCACGTAGCGTTGGTGTGAATAGGGGGATCGGGTTGTAGTGCCAACAGCAGTTGGGTTGCAGAACTAACAACCTTCCATATGTCAGGTTTTTTTTTTTCGTTTTTTTTTTTTTGCTGCCAGTCTCCACTTTATAAGTGAGGTAGCTCCTGGCCCTTCCACATGTCACTATAAGAAGTGTGTTATTGGAGGAATAATTATCCCTTGGTGCTGTCCTGGTGATACCTAGAAGGTAAAGAGACACTGAAGCGGAAAAAAATAATAATGATATAATGAATTGCTTGTGTAATACGAATAATTACTAGAATTTTAGTAGCAATGAAAATCTTCTAATATTTTTATTTTCAGTTATATAGTGTTTTTTATAACATTGCATCATTCTCTAATATTTGCAATTTAGACACTACTCAGCAGTCTAAATGGGTTCAAAAGTTCACTAGCCTGCTCTGAAAAATCTTCCCTGCAGAGGGAAAAAAAAGATACTATGGCCTCAATTCACTAAGATCATGCTGGAGATAATAAGGCAAGAGAAAACTTACCTCCACACAGTGAGAGAGTTATCTTATCTCTTCAATCCTTACGTTACCTCTCCTGTAGTTAATTTACCTCCTCTGTAGTTAATTTACCTCCTTTGTAGTTAATTTACCTCCTCTGTAGTTAATTTACCTCTGTAGTTATTTTCACACGCAGTTAATGAACAGCCTGTCTTTAACTCTGGAGTTATTTTAAGGATTAAAGAGTTAACTTAAAGACAGAAGAGTTAACTTTAGGTTTTCCTGAGGTAAAATGTTTCCTGAATATTACATGCCTTATCACCATGGTAACAACTCTAGAAACGTTATTAAAGACAGGAGATAAACTTAGTGAATTGAGGCCAATGTCTTGTAAAGCTTATTATCTCAAGTGTCTGGCAGAGTTCTCTGTAAGTCGTAGAGCTCAATCGCTAATTTGCATAGATAACTGGAGTTTGTTAGCTCTTCCTGTACAGGAAACAATATTGGACTTGTGTCTCTGCTGCTGTTTTCTTTCTTAGCTGTACTACACATACAAATCACTGTATCATATTTTTTTTTTTTTCGCTTCAGTGTCTCTTTAACTGTTGGCTGAATGTCCTGCTTTCTCTCGTTACAGTGTCTCCATATATCCCTATAGAGATTGTGTTATTGACTCCTTTGTTGATTCTTTAGGGCAGGGCTTCTCTCACCCGGCCTTTCTCATGTGGGTGACTTAAAATATGCACTGTTGGTGGGAATTCAGGCCTGTAGAAGAGCTCTCTTTCAGGAAGGTAGACGAGGGAATGCTGTGCTGGTGTTTGTGAGCCCATATACATTAATATGTCTGAAACCGCAGTTAGACCAATGTGTTTTTTTAGCTTTCTGTCAAAGTCAATAGAAACGTCTAGCATGTGTCGTCCTGGCAGATGGAGAAGTTCCTGTGAAAGTATGGCAGAGAGAGCAGTGGAAAGTAGTGCCTGGCACTCGTATGCACACTGGTTAAAATGCACTTTGGATTCAGCAGTCCGAGCTGCACTCACCACCAACGAAAATTCAATCATCAAATTCCAAGAAGAAAAGCAGGTCGGGCACCTGTTCTAATGTTTCAGTGTAAGTTTAATTCAAACAAGTACAGTAAGTTACATCAGAGTGAACAAGACGGCCTGACAGCCGTTTCATAGGTCCCTCCGTCTTTCTGGCCTCTGACGAAGCAGGGGGACCTGCGAAACGGCTGTCAGGCCATCTCCTTCACTCTGATGTAACTTACTGTACCTGTTTGGACTTTAAGCATTAGAATTGGTGCCCGACGTGCTTTTCCTTTTGGAATTTGTTGAAAGTACGGCAGAGGCATTTGATTGAATTTTTTTCAACGTGAGCGATTTAAAAAAAAAAAAAAGTCTTGAATTTTTATGGCAAAGCATACAGTACAAGGCGCATTTATGGAGGCAAGCCATCTGTTGTGCTCACATACCACGCGCTTCCACTCACTGTGACTGAAGAATACGGCAGCCCAACTCGAGGTTCAGAGGTATTTATTCTTCAAACACCAGCACAGGATTGCCATGTCTGCGTCCATGCGAGAGAAACTAGGACACGTCCATTCAGTTTCAATCAGTATATAAGATGCATTTTAGTGGGTGAAGGGAGAACAGGTGGTTTATCTTCCAGTAAATCTTTTTGCTTCCCATGGACAAGGGATGTTGGGAAATCACTTAAGCATGGACATGCATGGCTATAAACTCTTGACAAAAGCCCAAAACTTTATCATTTCAAATTCATCCGGCATACGTTTCTGGCTCACCTGTCCCTGGGGTGGAGTTTGTCAGACATAAAGGGCCCATTATGCTGCTTACGGGGTGGGTGGCTGATTAAGGGACCCCCTCCTAGGAAAATTTTACCCAGAAGCCTCGTAACTTGACCTGGTTCTGCAACTTGGCATGATACCCCCTTTTGCACTGGAAGTATTCCATATCATCCTATGGCTTTAGAGCTGGTGCACACCACAAGAGCTTTTTAAACACTTAAGATTTTAAAAGCTGTTGCTAATGCAATGCTATGGGGGATTTTTACAAAATCACATTGCTCCAGTGTGAACACACACGGGATAACATTAGTAGGAGCTTTTAAAATCACAAAGTGCTCATAAAAGCTCCTCTGGTGTGCAGCAGCCTTTATTGAGCTTAAGGCGATTCTTCAGAATCCAGATGTCAGTGGAGCCCAGGAACAAGCGCTGTCATGTAGAATGCTGGGAAAAAATATTGTACATTTTGTTCCAGTGCAACGTCTGGATGCGGCTGCATTCAATTGTATATTATTATTTTTGTCTTTTTACCATAGAAGTACACTGCCATAAGTTCTCTGATATGATTGCTGCATTTCCCCACACCGTAAAATAAAACCCGCGCTTCTCCGCATTTATACATCACAAGATCGCTGTGTTTTCTTTCATTTGGCTCTGTAATTCTTGTGCAAACGTGAAACTAAAAAAGAAGGCAATACAGTTGGTAGGTTTATTTTGGTTTAAATGAAGGGTTAGGACTATTTCCTTTTAAACAATCAGCTTACCTGGCTGGCTGGCCACTGATCCACTGCCTCGTAAGGGCCCTTACATCTAGCGATGGATGGGAAAATGGAGTTGCGCAGTTCCCCCTGACTAGCTGAATTGCCAGGCCACCTAGCTGAGGATCCAGGCAGCCTGGGAGGATGTACAAGGACCGATGAGTCTGAACAGGGCTGGAGAAAGCCCAAGGTGTGTATTTTTTTTCTTACATCTCGGGTACACTTTAAAAAGTACCTGAGGTGACGTGACATTGATTGATATAAACATGAGTATTTACAATGTCAAGCATACAACTAGGCTATGTTCCAGTTTTTTCGGTTGTTGCCTGAAAGAGTTAAATATTCAGGCATGCAAGTGACCGGTTCTCTCCAAGCAGGACCAAGAATTTAACTTTATCCCAATCAGTAGCTGATACCCCCTTTTACATGAGAATTCTATTCCTTTTCACAAACAGACCATCAGGGGGAGCTGTATGGCCTCCCACAAAAATTCTGAGTAGGTACTCTTGACAGTTTCTCGTCTTTGAACCTTGCTGCATTGTGGGAAATAGCTGTTTCCAACTGCCAAAAAAACATGCAGCAGCTACATCACCTGCCAACAGTAAAAATGGTACCATGTAATAAATGTCAGTATGTAAATCGGGGATTTAAAAGATTTTACTATGGGCAAACACTGACTAAATCATTTATACATAATTATTGTTATTACATTAGTTTCACTGGAGTTCCTCTTTAAGGTGGCCACACACAATATAAGTTTTTTAAATATCTGTTCAATTCAAGAATAGCAATACATTTTTCTGGCTGATTGTAAGAATTCAAAAATCTGAACAATGTACCGCACACCTATGTTCAATTTTTCCCCAGTCAGGAATAAAATAATGGAAAGTTCAGAAAAAATTGATAATCCATCACACACCATACAATTCTTGATAAAGTTGATCTGAAATTTCCAACATGTACAATCACCCCCCCCCCAAAAAAAAACAACAACTGGGAAATTTGATTGGACTTATCAATCGAAAACAAAGCTTGGGATCAAAACTATCAAATTGGTGAAAAATTGGATCTTTTAATTGTATGGTGTGTGGCCACCTTTAGTTGGACTATATAGCACAACACATTAACCTCCTGAGCGGTATGGACGAGCTCAGCTCGTCTACCACCGCCGGAGGCTGCTGCTCAGGCCCTGCTAGGCCGATTTTTATCAAATAAAAAGCAGCACACGCAGCCGGCACTTTGCCAGCCGCGTGTGCTGCCTGATCGCCGCCGCGAGCAGCGGCGAAAGAGGGTCCCCCCAGCCGCCCGAGCCCTGCGCAGCCGGACCAATCAGTTGGATGAGGGCTGGATCGGAGGCGGCTGACGTCCATGACGTCACTCCGCTCGTCGCCATGGCGACGAGAAAAGCAAAACAAGGAGGGCCGCTCATCGCGGCCCTTCTTGTTACTTCTGGTCGCCGGAGGCGATCAGAAATATGCAACAGGAGCGCCCTCTAGTGGGCTTTCATGCAGCCAACTTTCAGTTGGCTGCATGAAATAATTTTTTTTTATAAAAAAAAAAACCCTCTCGCAGCCGCCCTGGCGATCTCAATAGAACGCCGGGGAGGTTAATAACGTATTGAAGCCATAAAACTGTTGCCTGGCAGAGAACAGCTTCTTAGTGTAAGGAATAGATTTTTTTTTTTAAGTGAATACTTCATACATTAGTTGTGGCTTACAACTGTGTCAGACTGGCATTTACCTGAGACAAAACTTCATTTTGTAACTTAAAACAAACAAAACATTCTAAGTCATATTAGGAGCAGGAAGATCAGTACAATTGATTATCAGTTTATTTTCAGCTCAGGATCACTTTAACAGAGTAATATTTTAAACGAATTGTGTATCTTGTGGAAAAAAAACAGTTTTTGCTGCATCAGTTCATAGATCCTTCATAACTGGCCACTGCCTGCTCACATACAGCCATTCTAAAAGATTCCTTTTATGACCTGGAAACACAGGGAGGTGAGTGATTTCTGTCAGTTGTAGCCAAACCTTCTTATTGCATCATAGCTTATGAATGAGGGGGTCAGGAGTGTTAAAGTGCACTACAGGCTGCTGTTGTCTTAGAGAGATTTAGCCTTTGCCTTCCCCCTTGCAGTCTGAAAAGCACAGATGATTCAACCCAGTAATCAAAAGCATCTCAACCTTCACACCCTGAGGCTTTGTTCACATCTAAAATCGCAATCG
The DNA here is from genome assembly GCF_040937935.1 of Hyperolius riggenbachi. Lineage (NCBI taxonomy): Eukaryota > Metazoa > Chordata > Amphibia > Anura > Hyperoliidae > Hyperolius > Hyperolius riggenbachi. Next base: position 63,634,079 of record NC_090648.1, read on the forward strand.
GCTTTTGTGAGTGATTTAGCCCCCCCCCCCCCCCCCTCTCTGTTGCTTACCTTCGCGCTTTGATTTTTGTAAAGCGCTTTTCAAAGCGTTTTTTTTTTTTTACACTTCCCGAAATGCTCAGATATGAACTATCCCATAAGGATTCATTGCACTAGAAACTTTTTACAATCGCCAGCGCTAAAAAAAAATGCCCTAGATGTGAAACAATGGCGCAACGAGAGGAAACCAGAGAGGGCTGTGAAGGCGCTAAGGCCATGTTCACGGTGGTGCATTATGCAGACGCTTAACTCTGCACTGCAATGTAACTGCAATATTTACAATGTGGCAGGTGCCTTGCGGTATAACTGGATGCTGTATGGTTATACAGTGTATTACCACCAGTAAACGCACGCATTAACAGTAGAAGTGAAGCATACTTCTCATTGACTGCATACTTCACTATACCCTCTGTTATGATCCTGCTGTCACAGGGTACGCAACGGCCGCTGACGATGGCCTGAGGGCTTAGAGCCTTTCCTCATCTGTATGTTGTTTTTTTGTGGCTACAAGCAGTGGCGTAGCTAAGGAGCTGTGGGCCTCGATGCAAATTTCACAATGGGGCCCCCCAAGCACTCTATACATTCAATTGATACAATTCACCAAAACCTGCCAATGGCAACTACAGTGTCAGAGGTGCAAGAAGGGGATGGAGAGCAGCTTGTTAATGATTACCACTATTCAAAGTATCTATAGAAGTGATTATTATGAGCACAGGACCAATAGAGAGGTAATACTGTAGTTGAGGGAGGGCCCTTCGGGGCCCCTTTAGCCCAAGGGCCCCGATGCGGTCGCAACCTCTGCAACCCCTATTGCTACGCCCCTGGCTACAAGTATCCTTTAAGAGAAATTAATTCATTGCAAGCTACCATAGCTGCTGTACTGATCACAGGAAACCTGAGATGTTTTAATCACAAGGATCTATACCAGTGATGGCTAACCTTGGCACTTCAGCTGTGGTGGAACTACAAGTCCCATGAAGAATTGCAATCCTCTGGCAGTTCTTAGCATAACTCAGGGAGACAGAAGCATGGTGGGATTTGTAGTTTTGTCCCAGCTGGAGTGCTAAGGTTAGACATCACTGATCTATACTTACCCAGTGTCTACCGCCAGCCCCTGTAGACCATTCGCCCACTGTCAGCCCCAGTGGTTGTAATCCTGTAGGCAGTAGCAATCTGTAATTGCACAGTTAAAGTGGGCCCAAATTAAAAATACAAGATTTCAGAAATAAAATCTATTTTATTAATTATAATAATAAATAGCAGCCTTTTTTAAGCTGCATGACAAATATAAAATATTTTACATTTATTGGAGGAACCCCTCCCTTCCTTTCATATTGCCGGGACAGAATCCTGTAGACTGGTGGAGTAGGTGGTGTGCAGCAAAGGAGGAATTGCTAATGGCTGCCACCTGTATAACCCTAGTTATGGTGTTAAGGGTGAAAAGCATGCACTTAAATGCTCATAGGCTTGAAGGAGTGTTTATAAATGTATGTGTCAGAAGGGTGCAACTAAATATTTTGAATTAAAAAAATGTTTGGTTTGGGTCCGCTTTAAGGCTTGTAACTGTGCAGATGCAAAATCGATAGAAGCATGTTGCATGCGCGACGCATGTGCCCAACTGTCTGAATGGATGGACACTGTGGAAACCCCAGTTAAATCCTTGCAACTAAAATCTCTCACACTATAAAGCGCTTTTCAGCCTCCAGAGCTTTCTAAAAAAACTGAAATTGCAGTAAAATCACACAATTTTAATGTAAGTCAATGGGAGTGTTTTTAGAAAGCTCTGGAGGCCAAAAAGCACACAAGGCCACGGGAGTGTGACAAGGGCATGCAGTGGCTTGGCCGTACATGTGCGGTTAACCACGATTGGCCCTGACTGAGATCTATACCAGGGGACACAGCGGAGGAATAGAGGGGCCCAGTAGGACAGCAAAGCAGCCCACAGCCAACATGGGGCTGGAGGAAGCTCCAAGTATATATAAAAGCTGCTTATTTCCCTGGTACACTTTACTGTGAGCAAATAAACTACAATACAGCTGTCCTTTACAGAGTGCATAGAGCGCTGCCTGCAAAAGTCCATATTTACTCCAGTAAAATGAAATACTCAGTTTTGTTGTACTTCAAGGAAACTGTAAAACGCTTATATGCTGGGGAGGAAGCCAAGAATAGTGGTACTTCCATTGGCACATCTGGATGTCTAACACTTGGTTACAGTAGTGGTGGGATTCCAGCATGGAGTCCAGGACAAAGGTCTGATTCGGGGTATAAAAGTAAATTTGACAAGCCTACAAGTGAAATACAGAGATGAAAAACATATCCTCCCCCCCCCAAAAAAAAAAACCAGTTTCTCAAGGGATTGAGGACTAGCAATAATTTGCCCCAGTAAAAGATAGCACATAGCCTGGCTGCAGGGGTAAAGATAACAACCTTTAGATAACCACAAGACACACTGATTTATTTCATTTGAGGTGCAGACCCATCAGTGCTGGTGTACCAACAAATCAGCATACATTGTGAAAACTGCATACATTTTAAGTGATATTCTTTTTAGTAGAATCAGTGTCCCCTTGCCTGCTCGCTGGTTCTGCAGGTTCGGACCTTTTTATTCTATTTCCACTTGGATAGTAAACATTGCACACCAAGCTGCTAACTCAGGTTGCAAGGTTAGAGCTGCTGATCAGTATTATGGGGTTAATTTATGGCATGCATGGACTTTGCACATGCTCAGTAGCATTTGGATGCTGTTTTGAGGAGTATGCCGAAATTATGGTACACCGGGAAGCAGAAAGCTTCATTCAGCTCAGTAAAGACCATGAATGACAGATCTTAGAATGTAATTCATTCACCTAATTTGCTATGCGTCTCAGCCAGGGCTGTTGAGGCTGAACTGAAATTTGATTTAGCTTTGCTATAAAAGGGATCATTAATCACTGCTGATTTCTTCTCGAGAAACATGACAACTTCTTCCTGGCTGCTATGCTGATCAAAACCTGATATTTAATACATTTCTTAACCCTCCTGGCGGTTTGCTAAAAAAAAAAAAAAAAAAAAAAAAAAAAATCGCCAGGGGGCAGCAAATTTTTTTTTTTAATTTTTTTTTTCATGTAGCGAGACAAAGTCTCGCTACATGATAGCCGCTGCTCAGCGGCATCCCCCCAGCCCCTCCCCTGGAGGGCTTCCCCCGTCGCCATGGCGGGATTGACGTCACCGACGTCATGACGTCAAAGGGGATTCCTATCCACCCCATAGAGCTGCCTGGCACTGATTGGCCAGGCAGCGCACGGGGTCTGGGGGGGGGGGGACGGCTGCGGTGCGACGGATAGCAGCGGATTGGCGGGTAGCGGCGGCGATCGGGCACTGCAAATCGGCCCAGCGGGGCCTGAGCGGTGCCTTCCGGCGGCATAGCCCAAGCTCAGCTCGGGCTTACCGCCAGGAAGGTTTTAAGCAAACCTCTTAAAGGAATACTATTAAGGGAGGGGGGGGGGGGGTGTTGGGGAAAAATGAGTTGAACTTACCCAGGGCTTCTAATAGTCCCCCACAGACATCCTGTACCCGCGCAGCCACTCACTGATGCTCAAGCCCTGCCTCCAGTTCACATCTGGAATTTTTAGGATCCTTGGTACGCATATCTACACCCCTTTAAACTTCACGTGCGGATCAGGGGGGTAGATATGCGTACTGCAGCCTTACCGTTGCGTTCGCGATCCCCTCGCTGTTTTCCATCGATCCACCGTCGCAGCCCCCTCCATCTGTGATCAGGATGTGAGAATCTTTCGATTCTCAATCAATCAATCAATCCCGATCACCGTTCCTGTGTCTTCCGATAGCTTGCAAAGGTCAGCAAGCTCTCATGGCCCATACTCACGGGCTACAATTGTCGCCGCAACACGTGGCGCACACATGTTGCGGCGACAGGTGCACGGGCGCGCACCCTGAACTGTCGCCCGTCGCTGATGTCGCCGGGCGATTGAAAGTTTGTCGCCGCCACAACTGTCGCTAGTCCGTGGACTAGCGACAGCAACCCCCATTGAGGTAGACGGAGCTTCCGGCGGGGGAAGGAGGAACGTAGGCGACAGCTTCCGTCGCACCGCTGGTCCCTCTTCCACGTGTGCACGCAGGAACTGTCGCCGGCCTGTCACCCACACGTTCACGTGTGCTGGCAACAGGCCACTTTTGCTGCCCGTGAGTATGGGCCATTAGACCCAACAATTCGGTGTTCGACTATGTTCTATTAGTAGAAACACGGTCTCAGTAGCACTACCTTGTGGCCAAAAAGTAAAATACACCTATTTATACTAATATACTGTTTTACATAGAAAGTTTATTATTCTTTTTGAATTTTATTACTTTTAACCCCTTCCAACCCTGCCCCACAGTTAGAGAGATAAAACACTTGTTATTTTTAAATTACATCATTTAATTTTTTTTTTACATAAATAGTTACCTTAGGGACTTTTCTAGTATGGATGTCATGTGAATATATCACTGTTAATTTTGCAAAAAAAAAAAGTCTTGTAATAAGAGAAAAAGTATTAAAAATCCCTAAATGGAAAAATGCTCCTTTATTTCCAGATAAAATATCACCATACATTGTACTAGGGACAATTTAAACGTTGTAATAACCGGGACAAATGGGCATATAAAACGTGTGGGTTTTATATACCGAAGCAAGTTTTATTTTAAAACTATAATGGCTGAAAAATGAGAAATCATCATTTTTTTTTACTTTTTTCCTTATTATTCCCTTTACAATGCATATAAAATAATTCATAGCAAAAACTACCACCCAAAGAAAGCCTAATTTGTGGTGAAAAAAATATATAGATCATTTCAGTGTGATAAGTAAAGTTATCGCTGAATGAATGGGAGGAGCGCTGAAATATGAAAGTTGTTTTGGTTTTTAATGGAAAAAACCTGTGATCCTTAAGTGGTTAAATCTGAAAACCACTGCGCCTGCGTTGCCGTGTCCTCGCTCTCGCTGATGTCACCAGGAGTGAATAGCACAAGCCCAGTATGGTCTGTACCTGCATAGTACGCTCCTGGTGACATCAGTGGGAGCGAGAACACGGCAACGCAGGCGCAGTGGTTTTCAGATTTTAAGTCTAAAATTCCAGACGTGCACGAGGCGGGGCCTGAGCATCAGTGAGTGGCTACGTGGGCACAGGATGTCTGCGGGGGACCATTAGAAGCCCCGGGTAAGTGTAACTCCTTTCCCCCCAACAGTATTCCTTTAAAAACAGCCTAATTATCTCAGTTCATTGTTTAAATACTTTAACCTTGTTTAGAACTGCCAAAATGGCATTTTCTACATATTTAAAGCAAATCTCTTACGAAATACAAAAAAATAAAAATCGGATACTTACCTATGAAGAGGGAATGTTCTGGATCCTACAGAACCTTACCTCTCACAGGCCCCAGGTTCCAAAACTGTCCCAGTTCAAATTTGCCACTTCTGGGCGAACACGGTAAATCCAGCGCTGGACACTTGGGCGCAGCCGGCGCCACCATAGGCCGTAATAGGAACTACGGCTATCGCAGGCACAGGGAGTAACTTCAGCGCCGTCAGAAGACGGATCTGAAGTTGCTTTTAAAACTATAATTCGAATTATTTCATTCCCCCACTATCCATGTCGGCCTGGAGGGGGAATAGTAATTAACACGGCCCGGACTTGTGCGGCAGCTGGATCAGCCATATACTGGCTGTGTCCTGCGCCCAAGTCTCCAGCGCCGTTCTCTCTCGTACGCCTTCTGGGAGCCCTTGGAAACACTCCTGTCCTTCCTAAGCAATCTTTATGGCATGTGCATGACAGCGGACTCACATGCGCAGTACAGAGCTGCTAGTCTTCGGAAGCAATTAGGGACACGAGCAGGGCTGTGGAGTCAGGGTTTGAGCAATTTGGGGTACCTGGAGTTGGTAGTTTCATAAACTGAGGAGTCGGATGATTTTTTTTGTACTAACTCCACAGCCCTGGACGCAGTCACTTCTGAAGAGCACTGAAGGCATATTCTACCAGTTGGTTGAATACTTGCCACAAGGGTGACAGCACTAGAAGGGCACCATTAGATAAACGGGAAGGTTCTATAATAATAGTACTTTTATAACACTTCTTCCTAGGGACTCAAAGTGCTGTGACCCTGCGGTGTGCAGTCTCAAAGGTTCAGGAAAAGAGGGGAGTACTGTAGAGTAGTGGCTGCATGGGAAAATGGCCCATGCACTAAATGTCTTAAAGCAAATCCTGGGAATACGCACATTTTTCGTATTTGCGGTGGGTGCATATAAGATGCAGATCCTTTCTCCATAGATTTTTTTTTTCCCCTTCTGGACATTACAAAAATAAAAACAAACCACCCTAGTTTGAGACATCTCTACTTCTGTTGCTGTGGTAATGGAACTCCATCATCACCATGGTCTCTCACACAAAAAAAAAAAACAACTTGATAAAAACAGGTCTTTCTAAATGATCAGATCACCGGAAAAAATTGTTTACCAAGTCAAAACTTGTTTAAAGTGTTTTTTTTTTTTTTTAAATAAGTTTGTGTACCAGAGATGACCTAAAGTAAAGCTTTTATACATACCTGGAGCTTCCTCCAGCACCCTGCCCACAGATCGCTCCCACGCCACCGTCCTCAGCCTTTTCTGTAGTCGGTACAAAAATCATCCAACTCAATTTTTGAAACCACAGACTCCAACTTTGACTTCAGGTAGCCAAATGGCTTAAACGCCTCAACTCCTCCTTAGTCTAATACCAGAACTAAGTATTTGGTCCAAAAATCATCCGACTCCAACGCCTCAGTTTTTGAAGCCACCAACTCCATGTACCCAAAATTGCTCTGACTCCTCGACTCCAACTTCACAGCCCTGGTTGCCGGTACCAGGTCTCGTAACTTCTGCCGGTCACGACCATCTGCGCATCTCTCCAGCGGCTGCCGAAGAGAGATGCGTAGAGAGCACATTTCTCCTGCGCAGACTGGCCAAATTTACTGGATCTGGTACCGGCAATACAGAAGACTGCAGACCGTGGCATGGGAGCGACCTGTGGTCATGGGGCTGGAGGAAGCCCCAGGTATGCAGTGAGGAGCATTGCATGAATTCCAAATATGTTTTATTCATGGACACCATATTTAGTATATAGGTTTTTTGCCCTCTAAACCTAGGTGCATCTTATATTCTGAAATATATGCTAGTTTACTATATCAGAATAGGTCATACATTTATACACAGATGCATTTGCTAGGACCTGAGTTAACTATATTGAGATTCTACTGTAGTGAACTTCTGATTTAGCAAACGAATTGGCACCGTCTCTTGAAGTTTACTATAAAGGGATTTTACTGTATATTGATATGTAGATGATATTGTGTTTCCTAAAACTCCTACATGAGTCATTGAAAATTATAAAGGGGCCCATCATAATCACCCATTTCTTTTAAGAAAGCCAAAAACTGTGATCCATAGTCCACCTTTTCCAGCTCTTCATACTTTTTTTCCCTTCTTTAGAAACATGACCAGAATCACAGCCAGTTAGCATTTTAGGAGGCAGTTAGTAATGACACCCTCTGCACCTATCCAGTGATCAGTTTTATCGTCAAATCAAACAGCTAAGAGCCTTTGTATACAAGCACCATTGTCAAACACAGAAAGGTAACGGAAGACAAATAAATAGGACTAACACAGCACAACTATGTTAGGATGGGAATGTATTTTCTGGCCAAGTTACCTTAATACTACCTGGACAATATACATGGATGATCATCTAAACACAAGCATACTCACAAAACGGAAAAATAAAATGAAGTCATGCCTCACACAAACGAGAAAAAAATAAATGTCCAAATCCTCCATTCTGCAGAAGCAAAATGGATGGGGGGGATGGCAAGGGGGTGCTCTAAGAGTCCATGGAAGATAAATCTATTCTTTTTAGGAAGGGAATAATTAATCCGCGCAGCATTAAACAATCCACTTTGAAAGTCTTTTCTCTTTCCTGGGAGTTTAACAAGTCCATTAAAGGGTCAGCAACACACACTCCAAACAGGTAATGCTGGAGGCAGCCTTAGAGTCTTGCAGTAAGAGGCCGGCACACGGAAAGCAATACTCTTCATGCGGGAATCCAGAAGTATCCCCAGAAGATTGTGCAGCACATGTCCATAAAAAAAAAAAGCACTATTTGACAAGTGGTCGTGTTTTGTCATCATCACTGCATTGGTGAGCTTTGTACTTTTTCACCTCGGCCATATATTGTGCCCAAGCCCCGCCTTTCTGGGTGATGACCTGAGAGTAAACAAAAACAAAAAAGAGGACTAGGTTACAATGTAGTCTCTTTATTTTAATCAAACACCAAAATACATTTAGCCATTTACATTAATAGAACAGCTCAACCTTGTCTTTACAGTATACCAAGCATCTGGGGGCTCCTACATGCAGAAAGGAGGAAGCCTCCATCTTCACTTGCTCAGTGCCACAGGCTGAAATTCATGCGTTGATATAGGGGCAGTGATGGCTAACCTTGGCACTCTAGCTGTGGTGGAACTACAAGTCCCATGAGGCATTGCAATACTCTGACAGCTCTAAGCATAACTCAGGGAGGGAGAGGCATGATAGGATTTGTAGTTTTGTCACAGCTGGAGTGCCAAGGTTAGCCGTCACTGATATAGGGCATCCCCAGTGGCTGAAATGCATGCCAGGAGTTGTAGTATTGATGTGGTTACATCTTCCAACCAGGAGATGTAATCACATCAATGAGAACTACATCTCCCAGCACACACTGCAGCCGCCCTATCAGGGCTGTGGAGTTGGAGATTTCACAAACTGAGTCGAATGATTTTTGTACAAAATCTACAGCCCAGGTAAGTATTAGACAAGGAGTCGGAGTTGATGAGTCTGAGCCATTTAGGGTACCTGGAGTCGGTGGTTTCATAAACTGAGGAGTTGGAAGATTTTTGTACCGGCTCCACAGCCCTGCGCCCTATATCATTTTTCACCCTATGATTCTGTAGCACTGAGCAATAGAAGATTGATGCCTCCATATAGGTAAGTAAATGTTTGCCTACGAGGAGCTGCTCCTGTAGTCCCCCCTCATCCGTGTGGAGCGCAACATCATGTCCGCAGCAGCTCAAAGATTCCGCCTTAGGAGGTTGCTATGCATGCCAGGAGATTTAGGAGCAACGAATGGATCAGCACCACTGAGTAAATAAAATAGGCAGCAGTGACACTGCTGTTTTGGGCGTAGTAGTTCTTTATTTTCCCACTGGGGAGATGAACATCCCACACCTCTCGGCAAGCATCCTCCAAAGGATGGATCTTTGAACTGTGGTCATTGCAGATAGTGATGGTGCACACCACAAAGATTTTTTTTTTTTTTTGGAGGGAGGTGTTAAAGTGGATCCGAGATAAATGTTTACTGATTGCATAATTGTGTTCCTTTCATAGTTTATAGAGCATTCCTCAAGCCCAATACTTTTTTTCTTCTTTTAATACTTCCCTATAAACTAAACATGCCTCACCCACAGCTCCTCCAGAGTGCCTTGGCACTCTGAGCCTTAGTAGCAAAGGCTTATGAGAGTTCAGTCTGGGCAGGGGCTTACTAGCCTGAGATTTCAGAAGCAGAGGGGAGGGGAGTGACGTTTTCACTGGCTGAGGGGTGGAGATGCAGAGCAGCTTGTCTGTGTGTAATGACAAGCAGAACATGGCTTCTGTCATCGTATCACAGGAAGAAATAATCTACTGTTGAAGCTGCTAGATTTGCTGTGTAGACTATCTTAACTTTAGATAAGACGGACAAGTTACTTGTTATAGTTTTTCATCTCTGATCCACTTTAAGGGGGCTACAGGAACACTCCTATGTAGGTAAGTAATGGTGCTCCCCCTAACAGCATGCCACTTTACAAACCTCTCTTATGCGGAGGTTCTGTGTAAAAGGAAAGAAAATAGGAAAAAACAAAAACACTTAATGGGTGCCCAGTTCCCTTTAAATAAGATGGCAAAATACTTTGTGAGAAGTACAGTTCTCGAGCTCTTTCAGACACCCACCTATCTACTGTGATTTAGATAATTGTAGCAGGCGTTTAAGGCTGTAATAACTGACTGGATCAGACAGTATGAATACAATGACCCTCAGGGTAGATCAGGAAGTAACATTCTGCATCATATCCAGTCAGTACAATTACATGGCAAATGAAAGGGGAACCTTTTGGATAGAGTTTTGGATATTGTGGGGAGGTTAGAATAGGTCAGATTTCTTTTCTAAATAGGTGTCTGTGCCCCCATAGGGGACCTTCTCTCCATTCTTCCTGTTCCTAGTGCAAGGAAGAACATGATGTAGTTTTCCTGGGCAGTTTGTAATGCAAACAGTCTTTGACAGCCACCAGAGCATAAAGAGAAGACTAGCGAGCTTAACGGTCAGTTGAACTAAACAGAAGAATAATCATGAACTCGGGATGCCCATGTCAATGGCCATAAGAGTGGGATTTCGCTTTCCTTTGGTAGAAACCCCCTTGTCATGTCTCATGTAGGAAAGCAGCATCTTCTCCCCCATTGAAGACAAAAATATATAAAAACATGTCTAACCCTTGCCTCTATCCAAAACAAGAAAAAGGTTTGGCTGGAGGTTATGAAAAGCACAACAGCAGAATAGCCAGTTACCATATATCCTCGAATATAAGTCGACTCCAATATTTGAACCACTTTAGCTGGAATTTTTGATTGACTCAAGTATAAGTCTACATAGAAAGGTTTATGATTGCACTTAGGAACCAGGAAAAAAAATGGCTGCACTTGGGGACCAGGAGGGGTTAATGACTGTACTGCATACAGTATTGCAGCCATTAACCCCCTGCTGTCCCTTAAAGGGAACCTCCAGACTAAAAATCTACTTAGCAGCACTAAAAAAGGCTTGGTGTTTAACCCCCTTGGCGGTATGAAAAATACCGCCAGGGGGCAGCGCAGCAGTTTTTTTTAAAGTTTTTTTTTTTAAATCATGTAGCGAGCCCAGGGCTCGCTACATGATAGTCACTGCTCAGCGGCATCTCCCCAGCCCCGCCGATCGCCTCCGGCGATAGGCGATCAGGAAATCCCGTTCAAAGAACGGGATTTCCTGGAGGGCTTCCCCCTTTGCCATGGCGACGGGGCAGGATGACGTCACCGACGTCATTGGGAGACCCGATCCACCCCTTGGCGCTGCCTGGCACTGATTGGCCAGGCAGCGCAGGGGTCTGGGGGGGGGGCGCGTCGCACCGGATAGCGGCGACCGGGCGCGCGGCAGCGGCGATCGGGGTGCTGGCGCAGCTAGCAAAGTGCTAGCTGCGTCCAGCAAAAAAAAAAAAAAAAATTATTTAAATCGGCCCAGCAGGGCCTGAGCGGCACCCTCCGGCGGCTTACCCCGTGTCACACACGGGGTTACCGCTAAGGAGGTTAATGCTGGGAATACACGGGTCGATTCTGAGCCGATACCATGTTAGATAGATCATTTCCGACATGTCCGATCACCGTTCAATCATTTTGCCGCTCGATTTTTCATTGAAGTGGTTTGATAAAAGATTTTAAAAAAAAAATTAGCGGAAGAGAATCGAGCAGGCAAAACGATCGGGCGCAGAATCGACCAGTGTATTCCCAGCATAACAGTTTCACAGTTTTCTTACTCAAGCCTCATTTTTAGCTGCACAGAAAAACAATGCCCGGGATTTTTTATTTCCCCTGATGCTGTGCAAAGCAGGATGAGATTTTTATTTTGAATTTGAGATTTGAAGCCTAGCGTGCACAGCTGGGAGGGGTGATCAGCACACAGGACAGTTGGAACTGTGTCTCATGCTCCGTCACCTCCTTTCAACCAAAAAGATGGCTGCCCTCTTAAAATCACAAACATTTGCCTGTTCTTTTAAAACAGGGTGGGTAAGAGATTATATTACCTATTATTTATTTTACCATAATGTAACTTAATGACAGTATGTTTCTTTAGGCTTAAGTTCCCTTTTAGTGCTAGGTACACACCTTACAATTTTCTGTTAGATTTACCTTCCAGACTGATTTTTTCCAACATGTCCGATCTGAACTGATAGATTTTTCCGTTTTTTTTAATTCATTTTCACTGAACGAAATCGATGGAAACAACAATCCAAGAAACAAAAGAATCGGAAAATAAAAAAAAAATGGATCGAAATTCGGATCGGACATGTTGGAAATAATTGATCTGGCAGGTAAATCTAACAGAAAATTGTATGGTGTGTACCTAGCATTAGTGCGGCCAATAACTCCTCCAGGCTCCCAAGCGCAGCAATTATTCACCCCCTTCCTGCAGCCCAGTATTTCCCCCCTGCCCCTTTCCTTGTTAATTGTGGCCAGGACTTTCAGACCAGTATTTTCTTGACATGTCCTTTATCAAGCATGTGCCACTAACCACTGGGTAAATTAGTGCAAATGGGAATGCCACTAATAGTACACACATGACTCAGTGTGATCCGTGTTGCTCGTGACTCGTGTAAAAGTCGACGCCTATACTTTTTCTTAGTGAGTCAGACCTAAATTTCTAGACTTATAGTCGAGTATATATGGTATTAGTTGAAGTGAAGAGATACTAGTCAATTGTTCGCACACAAATGGAGGGATAATACACCAACTCCACACAAAGAACAGGAATGCAGAGGCTTTGAAGACAACCAAGCAGAGAAGTTGACACGTCTTACCTCTTCCTCCTCAGTCTTTGGCTTCTTGGCTACCATACCCGTCTTCAGGGCCAGCTTTGCTCCTCTACGCTTGCCCACCTGGGGGTGGAAGGGACAGAAGACTGCAACCGTTATACGAGCCCTTGCAGCCTCTCTGAGTCCCTCTATATAACAAAATATATAAGGGAGGCCTTGGTTAGACAGGCACAAGACACTCCCCACCTGCAGTGCATCAGAAACTAGACAACTCTCCAGGCTCTCTTCCATAGATCCCAAGTAATGGGGGTTCTGAAGACCGAGTAGAAGAAGCTCAATGACATGCCAACTGATGCAGATGGGATAAGGCAGCATGAAAACGGACCAGTTACATGTAGTCAGTGCCGCATCAAATTGGTCAATTTTCAAGCTGCATAAAATCTGCATCAACTTGGAATACTTTGTATCTCATTGACCATCCCTACCCGAGGTCAGCAGATTACTACAAAGGGGAGTGTCAACTAGTTAGCATTTCAAAAACCACACATTTCCTTAATGAAATTAAAATATCTACAATATATGCTAAAGGTATGCATAAAATGAGGGAGCAAAACTATTACCACTTTTCTTTTACCTATTTCTATTTCAAATTCCACCAACCTAGATCATAGAAATGCAGGCCTAAACTTTGCTGACTTTTCACCAATTCTTTGGCTGACATGCTCATCCAATGGATTTACTATGTTTTGTGGTGACACCATTAGGATGAGCTGGCAGGTAAGTCAAGAAACTAGCAACTTCTAAAAGATAGTCAACCATCATTACAACCTAACAAAATACAGGTGAAACTTGAAAAATTAGACTATTGTGCAGAAGTCCATTTATTTCAGTAATTAAAACTTTACTTCCATACCAGCAGTCTCTGCCCTCTCAAGGACCAGAGACTGCTACCACAGTAAAACTGAACTTACCGACGAATCACCGAAATGATCTGCTGCACCCGTCGGTCCTGTCGCTATGACGACAGAGCTGTGTGAGCAATTCAGGAGCCGCTTTCATTGGCTCTAGAAGCTGTCCATCAATGTAAGCCAATGGGATTGGTTAACAGTGATGACAGCGCCAGGAGCCGGGGAAATTTGCTCCTGACTGGTTCACACAGCTCCACCGTCATAGCGACAGCAGGGCAAAAAAACCCAAAAAGGTGCAACTAATATATGAAATAAGAACTTTTTGTAGGCGTTGTGGATTAATTAGCTGGTTAAAGTCTTACACTGAGCCTAGAATATCGAACATTTTCACAATATTCTAATGGGCTGAGCTTTTGGGGTTCTCATAAGCTGTAAGCCATAATCAAAATGGTTGCTTTGAATGTGAACCTGGAACAGGTTGATGAACTTTTACTGATTTACTTTTTTTGGACTTGGCCGGCCAGCTTTGGTCAGGTTGGCTAGATCCCAAAATTGCCAGACATCAACATAATGTCTATAAGCATTTTTAGAAGATCCGGAATATGCATTCTGCACTACAGACAAACCTACTTAGCTGTAATCTACAATAAGAATCAACTATGTTAGCTTTGGCAGTAAAGCCAAAGTTTTCAATAGTCAGCGACAGCTGCCACGCAAGCATGTGGGATGTTGATAAGGCCTAAATCTACAGCGCGACAGCTTTTTCTTTATCTCCAACACAAACAGAAAGCTTAAGACTTCCCAGTTAGGCCATTATTTCAGAAGTGATTATGTTATGCCTGGAACACAAAATGCAATTTCCCATAAGTTGGATCATATCAAATATTTCCAACAGATTTGATCTGATCTCTGATAGTTTTTCTGATAGATTCTGTATAGAAGTGATCAGAAAATCGATCACAGAAACAATTGGATATCAGATCGGACCTGCGGGAAATCGATTTGATTTGTCTATACGGCAGGAAACTGCATAGTGTACCAGCCATTAAGGTGGTCATACACTTATAGATTTGCAGCAGATCCGACCATCAGATTTCTGTCAGATGCATGTCTTGACATAAGTCAGATCGCTGCAACAGGGGCCCCACAATGATTTTTTTTTTTTTTAAGGTGGCTGCAGGTATCCTTTGTGTCATTTAATGAGTGTGGGTACGCAGTGACTAGCAAGACTACTTTCTAATATCTGATAATCACCTGCAAACTCCAGCTCTTGCCAAACCTGATTTTGCATTTATGCTTTTGCACATCACTAAGGCTGGTTTCACACTGATAAATTTGCCCTCTTGCTAGGCACGTACTTTATTAGTTAGAATTTTCCGTCTTCCGTCACCGATCTCATTCCCTTTCACACTATAGCATTTCCTTCCCCTCCTGCTATACACTTGCACGCTACCTCCAAAATTAGGTATGTTTGTAGGGTGCCCACTTCATTATTATAAGTGGGCTGGGTAGAAGGTGCTCTCATTACAAACCTTGAAAGAGTAACCAGTCCCGTTAGTAGAATTTCCCCGCTGGGAGACCTCAGCTAGTCTAGCAGCATTAAAAGAATACTTAGACGAATAACGAAAGCATTTATACTTACCTGGATCTTCCTCCAACCCCCTTCAGGCCACGGGCTTCCTCACAGTCTCCCCCTAGTACCGCTCCTCTGCTGGCTGGCCTGGCTAACAAAATAAGCGGCCAGTAAAGGATCAGAGCGGCCCAGGAAGACGGTGAGTACACCCACAGCCTGAAGGGAGCTCTACATAAGTATAAATGCTTTCATATTATTCGGCTCAAGAAAACGTTAATATTGCTGCATATACTGTATTACAAATATCGCTGTGTATGGCAACACCCATATTACCAGGAGTCACCTAAATTACCTGCTACCCATGGCTGGATTTTACGTAACATGGGTTCCCCATGGCTGGGTATTATGTGACCCCTCACAGCTAAGTATACAGAGGGTTCCCCCATGGCTGTGTATTATGGGGACCCCTCTCCCCCCCCCCCCCCATGGCTGGGTATTATGAGGACCTCTCTCCCCCCATGGCTGGGTATTATGAGGACCCCTCTCCCCCCATGGCTGGGTATTATGAGGACCCCTCTCCCCCCATGGCTGGGTATTATGAGGACCCCTCTCCCCCCATGGCTGGGTATTATGAGGACCCCTCTCCCTCCCCATGGCTGGGTATTATGAGGACCCCTTTCCCCCCATGGCTGGGTATTATGAGGACCCCTCTCCCCCCCATGGCTGGGTATTGAGGACCCCTCTCCCTCCCCATGGCTGGGTATTATGAGGACCCCTCTCCCCCTCCCCATGGCTGGGTATTATGGGGACCCCTCTCCCTCATAGCTGGGTATTATGAGGACCCCTCTCCCCCCCCCCCCATGGCTGGGTATTATGGGGACCCCTCTCCCCCCCCTCATGGCTGGGTATTATGAGGACCCCTCTCCCTCCCCATGGCTGGGTATTATGAGGACCCCTCTCCCCCTCCCCATGGCTGGGTATTATGGGGACCCCTCTCCCCCTCCCCATGGCTGGGTATTATGGGGACCCCTCTCCCCCTCCCCATGGCTGGGTATTATGGGGACCCCTCTCCCTCATAGCTGGGTATTATGAGGACCCCTCTCCCCCTCCCCATGGCTGGGTATTATGGGGACCCCTCTCCCTCATAGCTGGGTATTATGAGGACCCCTCCCCCCCCCCCAATGGCTGGGTATTATGAGGACCCCTCTCCCCCCCCCCCATGGCTGGGTATTATGGGGACCCCTCTCCCCCCCTCATGGCTGGGTATTATGAGGACCCCTCTCCCCCCGTGGCTGGATATTATGAGGACCCCTCTCCCCCACCATGGCTGGATATTATGAGGACCCCTCTCCCCCACCATGGCTGGATATTATGAGGACCCCTCTCCCCCCACCATGGCTGGATATTATGAGGACCCCTCTCTCCCCCATGGCTGGGTATTATGAGGACCCCTCTCCCCCCCATGGCTGGGTATTATGAGGACCCCTCTCCCCCCCATGGCTGGGTATTATGAGGACCCCTCTCCCCCCCATGGCTGGGTATTATGAGGACCCCCTCTTCCCCCCATGGCTGGGCACACACAGGGTAATTCCCCCATATAGCTGTCCATATATCCGCAATGCTGCCACCCCCGGAGGATCTTACAAAGCTGATGGGCTTCCTCTTCTCGGGCTCGGGCCTCCTCTCCTCCTGGGGCTCCTCTGTGCTGGCCGCCGCTGCTGCTGACGAGCTCCCCGCTTCCATCTTCTTCTTGAAGAGCTCCAGGAAGCTGCCGTCATTGGCGAACACGTTGACGCCGGAGGTGGTGGCGGCGGTGGTAGTAGTAGTAGTGGTGGCGGCGGTGGGGTAGGCCGGGGCGGCGGGGTAGGCCGGGTAGTAGGCTGCGGGGACGGCGGGGTAGGCTAGCAGAGGGAAGGCGGGGGGTGCGGGGACGGAGGCCTGGGCGCGGAACGTGGGGGGTGTGGGGAGCAGAGGCAGGCGGGAGGAAGCTGAGGGCTCCGGCGGGGGACGCTCCTTCTCTGGGGCCGGCGGGGGGGTATCAGGCTTCTCCGTATCCTCCTCCGGGGCCTCTTCCTGAGCTGCGGCCTCCTCCGCTTCCCTCACCGGGACCTCTGCGGCCTCCTCTCCCTCCTCCTCCTCGCTGTCCTCCTCCTCCGGCCGCGGACTCTCCTCCTCCGCCATCTTCAGGCCAGAAGACTCCCAGCAGCGCCCCGCGCTCTCACCAGCTGACCGGTCACCGCAGACAGGAAGCCACCGGCGGGAAGTCAGCCTGCTAATGGCGGCCGCGGCTCCCCCCAGCAAGAAACCGGAGGGCGTGGTCTAACCCAGCGTCCTGCTGGGCGAGGAATGAACCAATGAGATAGGAAATATGGGCGGAGTCGCGAGAGAAAGGAGTGGCAGGACGTTCAGCCAATAGGAACGCCTGATAACTGGGCTCAGGCTGAGGCTGCTAGGCGAGATACAGAGGTCATTTGGTTACTGGTTGGTCATTGGTTGTCGCGAGGAATCCCTGAGCCAATGAACATTTGGAAGCCCTGTGTGTGTTTTTTTTCTATTATTGTTTGTTTTGTGTCCTGTGATGTAGGGCAGTGGACCTGAACTCTTGCACAAGGCATAAAGAAATCATACACAAAATGCCCCCTCATCTGTTGCGAATCACAACTGTAATTTGATCTCTCAGCTGTGTCAGCTGGCTGCCTCGGCAGAGCAGCTAAGTTGTAAACATAGACGTAGACACACTGCAGATTTATTGCAGGACTTGTATCAACTGTAACGAAGAATTGTTTTTCTTTAAAGGTTAGTATGTTGTTGCTTATCTTTTAGAGCCAAGAAGTTCTCAGTTCAGGTCCGCTTTAAGCCTTGTACACACATGAAGGAAAAATCATCATAGCCGTTTCGATTCATCTTTCAAATGTTGTTTGAAAGAGTTTTAGAAGAAACATCGACTTCTACACAAAATTGATCAGAAAAACAGATCAGAGTAATTCATAATTGATTCGACCCGTCTATCTAACAGGAAATTGCAAGGTGTGTACCAGGCATGAGACATATATACTTACCTTGGGCTTCCTCCAGCCCCCTTCAGGCCATGCAAAGCTCTAAGATGAAATCGGCACACCATCACCTTGTCCAAGGGTGCTTGGCGAAGTGACATAGGCAGTGTCACAGATAATCCAAGTTGCAAAGATCGTCAGCACACCAGTCTCAAAAGCACTTAAAATTTATTGTGCCAGTTTCCACAAGATGGACCAACAATTGTTCCGAGGGCCACGCAGGGTCCCCCTTTATCAAGGCATGTGGTTACCAGTTACCAGTTGCGCAGGCGTAGCCTTACTGTACACAGACGGCAGCTTTCTGTGAGCTGCGCATGCACAACTGGAAAAAGTTATTGGGCTAGCCAGCAGAGGATTGGAGCTGCCCATTACTACAGGGAGGAAGCCCTTGGGCTGAGCAAGCCCCAGGTAAGTATAAATGATTTTAAGTTTCTTGTCTCATCATTTACACTTTAAAGAACAAGCGACACGTATGCTAACCTAGAAATAAACACATATATAAGTAGATAAATACTACTTCTACTTACATAGCAGATGTATTGTGCTATCCACGTAATAATTATTGTGAATTTTATAAAGGAAAAGCAGAAAATCCTATTCTAGGCAGTGGCCATCTTGCCAAGCTAATGCTGACATCATATCCTCCCTGACTCTTGTTTTCCCCCCTCCCTTCTCTTGCTCATTGTGTATTCATCAGCTGCCCTCCTCCCAGAGTCTTCAGACACCCCCACTGAGGTGTATACTAGGAACTGCACTGTCTTTTTTTATTTACACATCCAATCACTGAGTCACCTCAGCCTTGCTTGTAAACACAAGTAATCAGAGGGTGTTTCTGACAAGCAGCAAGGCAGGGAAATACATGGAAGAGGAGGAATATATTATAGATAAAAAGAACTCCCAGCATTCAACTCTTTGGCACTGTTTGGCACTAGGGCCAGTGCTCCTAAAATATGTGATAACTCAAAACCATAACAGCAGAAAAAGTTTTGAAAGTTTTAAATGCAGGATTAGCATCTTTATCACTTAATACACTCAGACCAGTTGCTGTTGAAATTTGATTTATATGGTGACAATACCGCTTTAACAAATGAGCCACGTAGCTTTACTTAAAGGGACCATGAGCTGTACTTAAAATCAGAATTCGGACTTACATGGCACTTCCTTCAGCCTCCCGTAGCCTGCGAGGTCCCCCGGCATTGTCCTGGCCTCTTCAGTGGTTCCGCTGTCTGGTCCGGTAATCTGGCGACTTCCAAGCAAGTCGCCCTTGCGCGCTCCCGAAGCACGCCTGCTGTGTCATCAAACCGGGCGCCTTCAGCCTCCTGTGCATATGCTGTTCTCAAAACACTGTACCGCGCATGTGCAAGAGGCTGACGGCACCCGCATGTAATCTATGATTTAGAATCACTTTTCAGGACTTTGCAATGGAAAAAGTACCAAAAAGTAGGCGAAGAAGTGCAATCAAAATTATGTTGAGTATTATTTTGCTTGCTGGTGGTTTAAATAGCATTTTATTGACAATGTTGGAAATAACTTCAGGAATCGATTTTCTCAAAAACTATACGGTCTTTTTTTAAAAAAAAATCAATTCCTCTTGTTCCCACTGTTCTTCTTAACATTTCTGGCAAATTTGGTGTTTCTGGCATGTAAGGGGGCTTTGCTATTAACTGCTAAAGTCTGCAGGTTTTTTCAGGTAATAATCACGGCCGTGATCACGAGCCGGATTTGGACCACATTCACAAGTGCATTCTGAACTGAATCCGTGATCGAGACGTGATCACGAATTCAGAATCCGACCTCGTGGTGACGAAAAACCCATGATCACGAGGCTGTGGAGAGCAACACTGTTCCCCTATTCCTTACAAAGCAGAAACTATGGGCACAGTGGCCTTTATTCAATTTACTTTTCCTCCTAAGTTTTCTGTTAGGAGATAATTTATAGTCTTTTGTTTTAAAATACATTTTCAAATTTGGAATATTTACAAGAAATGGAAGCCCATCTCCATAAGATCTAACCAATTTCAAAATAAATCGCTCCTATTGGTGTTAAATCTCTTAAACCTTTCAAATGTTTTCAGGCGAGACTTTCCCCTTACCCTCCAGCTCCTCGTTCGAGATATCAAGAATATGCCAGTCTTTTATTCTCTCTGTATTCTTTTTCTTTAATAGTTTTAGTGTTTCATTTCACCAGGCTATGGGATGGGATCTGTTCAGCTGTACGAGATATCCACATACTTGACAACTCCGCCTAATTTGTTCTTCACATAGGAACACCTGCCCTACGGGCTCTGCTGGTGATTCCTTATAACCAAAACTATCCCACCATTGGTCTACTACTCAAATCTCTTCCTGCTGACTCACTAGATCTACACCACTCGACACATGATGGCTCTGCCTGTCGATGGTGCAGACTAGACACCGAATTAGACCTAATCAAGAGGCCTCCTTAATATAAATTCTAACAATATCCCCTGCAGCTGAACAATCTCAGGAACTGATGTGCTAGGAAATGAAGGTACCCCTCATTTATCAAACTCCACTTACGTATCACTATAGGCCCTCCTCTGGAGACAACCAAAAGTTAAACAGTATGTCCAAGATGAGTTTTAGCCTTACCTCCTTTCACGAGTAGATAAAAATCCCACCTTCTAGCACATGTTCTGTGTTTTGTATTTTGTATTAAGCTCCTGTTTTGTAATATATATTATATATTTTATATTCTGTACTTCTCATAAAATGTTTCAGGGTGCGTTTCCACTAGTGCGGTGGGGAATCGCAGTGGATTCCCCGCAGACGAATTCGCATGCAGGAGCATAATCGCATGCAGTTGTATGCAAATTTTACCGCGAATTCGCATACGATTTCGCATAGATGATGCTGTGTGCGAATTTAACCATGTCAGTGCCTGTGTGCTTTTTCACTGATTCCATGCGAAATTGTATGCGAATTCGCATGAAAATTCGCATAAAAAACCGACATGCGAATTCCCTATTAAATACAATGTATGCGAATCGCATGGGGTGAGTGCGGTGTCCGAATTCGGATGACTCTGCTGTGCAGATTTATCCTGCACAAGAAAACGCTCCGTTTTCCTGACAAGTGGACACAGGCTCATTAACTTTTATTGGTTATGCGAATTTGCATGCGGGGAACGCATGCGAATTCGCGTTAGTGGAAACGTACCCTCAATAAACTTTTAAATTGAAAAAAAAAAATACATCTTCAGCCTTCTGCAATTGAAAAAGTACCAAAAAATAGGTGAAAACATACTGGCCTCAATTCACTAAGCATTAGTAATGCAGAAAACAGCTGATTTAATTAATCATCATCTTGCCAAAATTACAATTCACTATCCGGATATCTCCCAGTTACCTGGGCGGGGGGGTCAATCTTACCTGTCTGACGTCTTCTTCGTCCGTCCCTCGGCGCCTCCCACGATGCGGTCCAAGCGGCGCTCACGTGACTACAAACACTTCCTCCTTCCGGGTTGAAGGAGGAAGTGTTTGTAATCACGTGACGCGCGTGGAGTGCATCGTGGGAGGCGCCGAGGGACGGACGAATAAGACGTCAGAGAGGTAAGATTGACACACCCCCCTCCCCCGCCCACCCCGCACAGGTTTACCGGGAGATATCCGGATAGCAACTATCCAGGTATCTCCCGATTCCGGATTTGAGCAGCTCTAAAGACTGATAGCTTCCTGCCTGACCTGCTACACAGCTGGTGAGACTTACTGATTACCGAACAGGGCTTAGTGAACTGAAGCATGTTTTTTTAGTATTTTACCGTGAGAATGTGAGAAATCGTAATGAATTTGGGGGAAAAAAAGTGTAAAATATCGAATATTTTACTGACCTAAATTATTTTACCAAACTACAGTATAATTCCCTCCATCAGTAAGCAGTGATGGTGGGAATTATACTGTACTCTGTATGAATAATCTGTGCTGGAGGGGGTGATACTGTACTCTGTATGAGTTATAAGCAGTGATGGAGGGAATGATACTGTACTCTGCATAAGTAATAAGCAGAGATAGAGGGGAGGTCCCGGGAGGATACTGTACTCTGCATAAGGAATAAGCATTGATGGAGGGGGTGATACTGTACTCTGCATAAGTAATAAGCAGTGATGGAGGGAATGATACTGTACTCTATATGAGTAATAAGCAGTGCTGGAGGGGATGATACTGTACTCTGCATAAGTAATAAGCAGTGATGGAGGGGATGATACTGTACTCTGCATAAGTAATAAGCAGTGATGGAGGGACTGATACTGTACTCTGCATAAGTAATAAGCAGTGATGGAGGGGATGATACTGTACTCCGTATAGTAGTGTCTGGATAGTGTACTGGTTAAGGCAGGGCTGGTTCTAGATTTTTTGCCACTTGAGGCAAACTTATGAGAGACTGCCGCCAGGGTTCGAATTTCAGCTCTTCCTGTTCAGTAAGCCAGCACCTATTCAGTAGGAGACCTTGGCCAAGACTCCCTAACACTGCTACTGCCTATTAGAGATGGGAAGTCTGGATCTTTTCAAGGATTCGGATGATTTGAATCGGATCATTGAAAAGATCCGGATCTTTGAACCGAATCTTCGAATCATTTTACTAGGGAAGCATTTGGGGGTGAAATGACTAGCAGGACAGGACTTTCCCTGCAGTGGACAGAGAAGGGGAGGAGAGTGGACAGACAGAGAAGGGGGGGGGGTGGACAGAGAAGGGCAGGGAGTGGACAGAGAAGGGCAGAGGTGGACGAAGAGGGGTGAGCAGAGAGTAGAATTTTTTTTTTGCACACATTACCCACATGTTGCAATCATATGCTTTACATATATTTCACCTATATGTTCATCTGTATACTTTGAATGCAAATGTCTCACAGTGAAAGAAAGCATTCCCCAATGTGTCCTTTTCTCACCTCCAACACTCATCATAAATTTAGGGAGAAGTTAAATGCAGCTGTTTAGAGCGATGCAGGAGGATCATATTGCTCTGCAATCACAGTGCCTGTCCTGTCATTCTAGCCCAGCACGTTGTCTGCAAAGTTACTGAGCTGTGCTTCTGAGCCAAAAGTTTCCCATTTGTTCACTGCGCACAACTGCGGAACAGACAGCCTGTAATGAGCAGCACGTTATAGCCAGTATGTGTGCTCTACACATATCTGGCAGTGGCACCCATGTCCCCTCTCTCATCTACCTGTCTCCCTGCAAGGCTGGCTCCCCTCCAACTGAGCTATCCATCTCTGCTCTGCTTCAAGGACCCCCCTGCCCGCTAAGATGGGGGGCGTGCTGCTCCTGGCTCCACCCCTTTTGTGAACCGAATCGTTCATTTTGATAATCCGGATGATTCGACTCACAAAAAAGATCCGGATCACATATCCGAATCGTTCATGATCCGGACCACACTACTGCCTATAGAGTCAGTCCTTGTGGCTACAGATCTGGTGCTTTGAGTCCTCCAGGAGAAAAGTGCAATATA
Organism: Hyperolius riggenbachi; assembly: GCF_040937935.1. Taxonomy (NCBI): domain Eukaryota; kingdom Metazoa; phylum Chordata; class Amphibia; order Anura; family Hyperoliidae; genus Hyperolius; species Hyperolius riggenbachi. Next base: position 63,657,747 of record NC_090648.1, read on the forward strand.
AATGTTCTGTCTGTATAAGGAATACACAGTGGTAGAAGGGATGATACTGTAATCTGTATAAGGCATACGCAGTGATGGAGGGGGTGATACTGTACTCTGTATAAGGAATATGCAGTGATGGAGGGGTGATACTGTACTCTCTATAAGGAAAATGTAGTTACAGACATGACACTCACACTGAACTGTGATTATAGTGATGGGCTTTGCACATGGGTGTTGTGTTGTGTACAAGGAAATTATAGTACTGATGATGCTGCACCCCATATAAGGAAGATATAGTACTACTGATGACCATAGAATCCCCTTATTGTAAACGTCAAAGGACCTGGCCAATTAGTTTACTTTATCAGAAGTTTACTATATTGGTCATACTTTGTATAATCATACATTTACGGTTGGGACCTGGCAACTGAGTTTACTATAGCCAGAAGTGATAGGGACTGAGTTTACTATAGCCAGAAATTTTATATAACGAGATTGTACTGCACTGCACTGCACCCCGTATAAGGAACATATAGTACTGACGATACGGCACCCGTATAAGGAGGAAGACACACTGATGGAGATTATAATGCCGCCTATTAAAAACCATGCAGTGATGAGGATGGTATCACCCTGCAGTCATCTACGCTAACAGAAGTTTACTGTACCCGCAGTGACGCGTGGGGGGAGTGGCTGAGGCTTGTGACTATCACCCATTGGACGAGACGCCCAGGTCTGAGCAGACAGAGGCGGGGCTGCCTCCCTTGTTGGCTGGCTGGGCGGGGTGACGTCAGCGCCGAGGCATGCAGAGCATTCGGAGTCCGGAAGTAGAGGGCGGTGACCGGCAGGAGCGGCTCTGTGGACGGGCATCACAGTCACCGGGCCCGGGGATCACTGCAGCCAGACACCATGAGCGGATTCCGGCAGCAGAATGTGGAGGAGTTCTATGAGATGGGCGAGGAGCTGGGCAGGTGAGCTCTCCGGGAACTCTGCACTGTCTGTCAGTGGGACTGTCTGTGATCTCCATCCTCAGCCAGAAGTGACGGGTACAAAGTAAAGTGACAGGGTTTCTAAAGTAAAACTAAACCTATGGAACCCTGAACTGATATGGGGGAGAGGAGTATGTGGCAGGTTCTGGCTATCCATACCACAGGATAACTAGAGGTGGTGGCCATACATACAGTGTTTTAGCAGCCGATTGACGATTCAATAATTGTTATTAAATCAGATCAAAATCGGTGCCACCACAAACATGCCTGATTGACAATTTGTCCCAAAGTTGGTCAAATGTGTGTAAGGTATGGGAAGTCTTGGAACAACATGGTTGATCAGTAACGGCGTGCGACAGAGGCATTGGTTGGGCAGCGGCGGATGTGGCGCCACAAGGCGGATTCCTGTGAGACTTCATGCTGAAATTGATCGGGAATCGACCTGCGGTGTATGGACAGCCAACAGATCTCTCTCTGATCAGATAGAAATCTGTCTCTTGGTTGAATCTGCCCATACATTGCTAGATATATGGGCACCTTATGCTGGGAATACAGCTGATGTATGTTCCCTCATTGCATTTTTGCTTTGCTCCAGTGTTCTGGGGTCCCCTCTGTTATGATCTCATGCGCAGAACGCACCCACTCACAGGAGCGCAGTCTGAGAGACTTAGTCAAGTCGTTGATAATTATGGAGGTGGCAGTGAAAGACTGGAGCACAGTGGAATTGCGGTGAGGGAACACATAGACTTCTAATGCTGGGAACACACGTTTCGTTTTTGCCTTAGAATCATTCCGATAGATTCCTTCGATTGATAAAATTCCGTCATGTCCGATTCTCTGCTCGATTGTTTTCTATTCGATTTCTCATAGAAGTTAATAGAAAAAAGATAAGAAAAACAAGCGAAAGATAAGATAATCGAGCCGAGAATTGAATGGAGAATCGACTGCAAAAAACGTATCACGTGTTCCCAGCATAAGGGCTGGAGAAACTCAGGGTAAGTAAAGCTTTATATGCTTCTGTCATCTTGGATTTCCTTTAAGTGACACATTGAGAGGGATATGAAGGCTACTATATTTAGGCTGCTTCCACACAGGGACGTTACAGGCGCACGTTGGTGCAGCCTGTAACGCTCCCCCAACGCACAGCAATGCTCCCCCAACGCACAGCAATGTAACACAAGTGGGCTGTTCACACAGCCCACGTTGCGTTACATGTAACGCTGCACGTTGTAGTGAAAGTGCAGCATGCTGTGCGTTCTAGCGGCTCTAGCTGCGTTAGACTGTTAGCACATGCTCAGTGGGGGGCGGGGAGATGCCGCTACAGTAGCCGCGCACATGGCTACTTAATATGCACTGCGCTGGCGGCCGCTGATTGGCCGACGGGACCACGTGATGCGGAGTGTCTCGCTCCGCATCACGTGGTCCCGCCGGCCAATCAGCGCCACCCTGGGAGACCTTATGCGGATAGAGCCGCCTAACGCGGCTCACTCTACCGTCCTCTCCCGCACCACCATGCGTTGCGTTAGGGGCACGTTATGCCTGAAATTTGAATGCACGGAGGACGCCATCCGCTCCCTCTGTGCAGTTCCGCCGGGTTCCCGCAGTTAAATCGTCTCCCCGGGCCGCTCCCTCCCGACCCCACAGCCCAGATCGGGCTCTCCTGCCTCTAGCAAAATGGCTGCCTGAGCTGGCCGCCGCTGCGCAGTCCGCACAGACGCGAGTGCGACTGCGCAGCTCTAGGGCCTGACACCCGATCCACGCTACAGGAAACAGCCTGTAGCGTGGATGAGGGGGGCCCTAGAGCTGTGCAGCCGCACTCGCGTCTGTGCGGACTGCGCAGCTGCGGCCAGCTTAGGCGGCCAGGCTCAGGCTGTGGGGTTGGGAGCGGCCCGGGGGAACGATTTAATTGCGGGGACCCGGGGGAACTGAACAGAGGGCGCGGATGTTGTCCTCCGTGCATTCAAATTTCAGGCAGGTACTTAACTATTCTTTTTATTTGGGCTCGTAAGTCCTTTAATTTTAAACAATACCAGTTACCTGGCAGTTTTACTGATACTCTGCCTTTAATACCTTTAGCCAGAGATCCTGAACGAGCATATACAGATCGGGTGTTTCTGACTGGATTTGTCACATGCGTTTTTCAAGTGGGTGTTTCAGACACTACTGATACCAGAAAGATAAGGACTGGCAGGCAACTGGAATTGTTTAAAATGAAATAAATATGCCAGCCTTGATATCTCTTTCACTTCTGATGTCTGTTACGTATTGCTACGTGTTGCCTTGAGAAAGGAGCAACCTGTGTGACCTGAAACGATCATTACATTATTCTTTGGTGCTGTTGGTCGGCGCTCTGCTCGCCGACCAAGAAGTAAATTTGAGAGGCGATTACAGCATAATGAGGCGGGACGGAGAAGAAGGGGGGGAAGCAGTGGGCATCAGGATCACTTGCTAAACATGCCTGTGCCCCCCGTTCTGAAATCCAGGGAAAGCTAAGGTATCCTTTAACCCATTTTGGTTCCTGGACGTAGAAACTACGTCCAGGAACCATGCGCGCTCCCGCGGCCGATCGCGCACTCCCGGCCGCGGATTCGGTAGCCACGGAATCAATGTATCGGGCTATGGTGCCCGATCACTGATTCCTATCCCCCGCTGAAAAAGCGACAGCTTCTCTCGGAAGCTGTGCTTTTTCTGGCTGTTCCCTCCCCGATGCGTCACTCTAAGCGTGTGTTACGCTTAGAGTGACGTCATGTAAACAATCTCATGGCCGCCATCTTGTGGCCAAAAAGTAATACTACAACTGAAAGGAAAAAAAAATAAAAAATTAGCACACATTTACATTATAAATCTATTGTTTACCTCCCACCCTCCCAAAACTACCCAAATAAAATGTTTACTATAAAAAAAAAAAAAAAAACATGTAAATATTTACCTAAGGGTCCAAACTTTTTAAATATCAATGTAAAGATGAAATATTTCTATATTTTTTTTTTATTTTAAACTTGTAAATAGTGATAGATGCAAAATGGAAAAAATGCACCTTTATTTCCAAATAAAATATTGTCGCCATACATTGTGATAGGGACATAATTTTAATGGTGTAATAACCGGGACATATGGGCAAATACAATACGTGAGTTTTAATTATGGAGGCATGTATTATTTTAAAACTATAATGGCTGAAAACTGAGAAATAATGAATTTTTCCATTTATTTCTTATTCTTCCTGTTAAAATGCATTTATAGTAAAGTGGCTCTTAGCAAAATGTACCCCCCAAAGAAAGCCTAATTGGTGGCGGAAAAAACAAGATATAGATCAGTTAATTGTAATAAGTAGTGATAAAGTTATAGGCTAATGAATGGGAGGTGAACATTTCTCACGTGAAAACGACGGAACGCAAATGGGTTAAGGAATGCCATCCCATTTCAAATTCACTGATACTTGAAAGGGTATGTAGTTTTATCCAACTTTCACACTGAACAGGAAAGAATGCACATTGGGGGACACCAGTGCACTTGCTAAATTGTCACCTGAAATGATCACGAGTAACTATTTTGATTAAATGAAACTAAAGTGTATGTCGGTAGACTAAAGCTACTACTGAGGTTGATGACACATGTGCAAGAGTACTTAACAAGTTGCATGCAAGCTGTTACAGGAAACCAACATCCTTCAGTGGTAGACAGGTCATGTGTATGCTAGGTGTGTATTTTATCCCACAAGTGGGGCTTGCACTCTCTTGCAGGTAGGCACTTGCCTGTTTTTAAGTAGCGCTGTTCATTTCCTTGCCATGTACTAATTTAATTTATTTTTGATCAGCTGCCAATTAACAGCCTTGCTTTTGGTGTATATGCAGAGCTTCTGTTTGGGTTCAAGGTGCGTTTGCAGTTTCTAAGGGGGCTCAGCGCACCTCTGATTGGAGGCCATTTAGAGGCAGCCTGGTGATGTGCTGATCCACCTTTTGCGCAATTTTCAATTTTACTTGGTAGCGCACCCAGGCTATGAATTTACATAGGTTAGGATTTAGTTAGTGTTAGGTCCCCTCCCATCAAGGATGACTTCTGCGCAGTGGGAGATACGAGTACTTAACAAGTTGCATGCAAGCTGTTACAGGAAACCAACATCCTTCAGTGGTAGACAGGTCATGTGTATGCTGGGTGTGTATTTTATCCCACAAGTGGGGCTTGCACTCTCTTGCAGGTAGGCACCTATCTGTTTTTAAGTAGCGCGTTTCATTTCCTTGACATGTGCCAGTGTGTTTGTTCAGCAGGGCTGGGGAGTCAGTACAAAAATCATCCCAACTCTGACTCCTCAGTTCATGAAACCAGCGACCAGGGATGCTCAACTTTGGATTCGGGAGATACCCGGATAGTTGCTATCCAGATATCTCCCAGTAAACCTGTGCGGGGGGGAATCTCACTTGTCTGACGACTTCTTCAGTCTGTCCCTCGGCGCCTCCCACGATGCGGTCCATGCGGCGGTCATGTGACTACAAACACTTCCTCCTTCCGGGTTGAAGGAGGAAGTGTTTGCAGTCGCGTGATGCGCGTGAAACTCATTGTGGGAGACGCCGAGGGACAGACTGAAGAAGTCGTCAGACAGGTGAGATTGACCCCGCCCAGGCCGCACAGGTTTACTGGGAGATATCCGGATAGCAACTATCCGGGTATCTCCCGAATCCGAAGTTGAGCATTCCTGCCATCGACTGACTCCAGGTACTAAAAATTGCTCTGACTCCTCGACTCCAACTCCATCTAATTTTTACCAGGGCTGTGGAGTTGGTACAAAAATCATCAAACTTGACTCCCAACTCCTCAGTTTATTGAAACCATCGACTCCAGATACCCAAAATTGCTTTGACGCCGACTCCACAGCCCTGGTGGTCAGACCAATCAGCAGTGAGTGGCCTGTCTGTCAGCATTGGCTTGCTACTTGGCCAAGTGCAAGTTCATGTCTTAGTTATATTAGATGGTGAGGAACCAGGGAGGCATCTCCAGTTTTGGACTATATAGAGGAAAACAAGCAATTGGCTGGAAAGATCTGGGCCTACATTTGAATTTCTCTTCAAACAGATCCAAGCAGAGACATTAGGTGAAGTTTGTACTAACAAACGATTATATCTCGGTCTGACCATAAATGGAGGGACTGGGTGACCGTGGTCTTGTGTCTCTGTGTAGACCTCACAGATGAGCTATGTAAGAGTTGTGTGAATCATGGGAGTCGGGAAATGCAGAGACAGAATGCAGATGTTCCTGGAATCCTGGCAGAGCTCATGTTCTGACGTTTATTCCTCATTTAATATGTTCCTTTATACAATGCTACTAGAACAGGTTGGAAAATGTAGGGTTAACGTTGCAATGGCTGCCTCAGTCATTACAACAGTGAGATTTGTCAGAAGCTTGTTAAACTGCAGTTATTCAGCCTGTAAAAGGTGTCATTTAACCCTACATTTTAGTGCTTCTACCGATGACTCATAAGGACAGCTATGCTACTGCAAAACATGGTTTTAGGCCTCGTTCACGTCATTTAACGCAGATGGACGTTAGATCGCAACGCAACGCGTACAATCGCACGCCATCTGTGCCGCTATGCGCTGCTATTCACTACAGTGAATGGGTCAGCGCTGTGCTTCCTGAAAAATGCATGCAGCAGTGTGATAGCGCATCGCATATGATGGGAATGGTAGAAGTGCTGTCTACGCACTTCTACCATTCTTGCGTTTTGCACATTATACACGCTGCCTTGCGCATTTCACTACGTATGGCTTAGTTTAGATGGACAACTGAACCAACCAGCGGCGTAGGCTTGTTTAGCCGATGCTAAATGCTTTTCTGCTACCAAGCAAAAAAGCATTCAACTCCCTTTATTTAACGTTTACCGGTGTTTCATCACCACAATGGGATTTAAAGGAATACTGTAGGGGGGTCGGGGGAAAATGAGTTGAAGTTACCTGGGGCTTCTAATGGTCCCCCACAGACATCCTGTGCCCACGCAGCCACTCACCAATGCTTCGGCCCCGCCTCCGGTTCACTTCTGGAATCTCAGACTTTAAAGTCTGAAAACCACTGCGCCTGCGTTGCCGTGTCCTCGCTCCCGCTGTTTGCACCAGGAGCGTACTGCGCAGGCCCAGTATGGTCTGTGCCTGCGCCGTGCGCTCCTGGTGACATCAGGGTAAGCGAGGACACGGCAACGCAGGCGCAGTGGTTTTCAGACTTTAAAGTCTGAAATTCCAATAGTGAACTAGAGGCGGGGCCGAAGCATTGGTGAGTGGCTCCGTGGGCACAGGACGTCTGTAGGGGACCATTAGAAGCCCCAGGTAACTTTAACTAATTTCCCCCCGACCCCCTACAGTATCCCTTTAACTTGGTATTTACAAGAATGAACGGAAAAGCCAGTACCCTGAACAAGCATGCAGCAGATCAGGTGTTTCTGACTTTGTCAGATCTGACAAGATTAGCTGCATGCTTGTTTCTGGCATCATTCAGACCCTACTGCAGCCAAATTGATCAGCAGGACTGCTAAGCAACTGGTATTGTTTAAAAGAAATAAATATGGCAGCCTCCATATTCTTCTCACTTCAGTTATCCTTTAAAACTGCTTCCATTCATTTGAATGGAGCGGCAGTTGATCCCTTTAAACAACGATGGACAGAAGCCCATGTGAGCCAGCCCAGGGAGGGTTATATGGAGGCTGCCATATTTAATACATTTTAAACTATACCAGTTGCCTGGCTGTCCTGCTGATCCCCTGCCTCTAATACTTTTAGCCATAGACCCTGAACAAGCATGCAGATCAGGTGTTCTGACTGAAGTCTGGCTGGATTAGCTGCATGCTTGGTTCAGGTGTGATTCAGACACTTCTGCGCTCAAAGAAATCGCCAGGACAGCCAGGTAACTGGTATTGTTTAAATTGAAATTAATATGGCAGCTTCTATATTCTTCTTGCTTTCGGAATTATTTAAATGCGTGGGTTGCCCATTAGAGAAGATTTGTCTATTGATTTTTTTTTTCATATAAAATATATTTGTTCTTTAGTGCAACAGTATTGATAGGTAAAGGTGATATAAGCTGTGTGCAGCATTTAGATTGGTAGTCCATTGTGTAATTTTAAAGAGTGCCTCAGGAAAAAAAATGCATGAAAGAAATGAAGAAAGCAAAATTTTTAAGGACAATTGAAGTGAGAGGGATAGATATTTATTTCCTTTTAAACAATACCAGTTGCATGGCTATTCTGCTGATCTCTTCGGCTGTAGTAGTGTCTGACTCACACCAGAGACAAGCATGCAGCTAATCTAGTCACACTTCAGTCAGAACACCTGATCTGCATGCTTGTTCAGGGTCTGTGGCTAAAAGTATTAGAGGCAGAGGATCAGCAGGACAGCCAGGCAATGTGTATTGTTTAAAATTAATATGTTAGCCTCCATATCCCTCTCAGTTCAGGTGTGCTTTAAGGGTTCCTACAGGACTTTATCACCTGCGGGGATCCTGCGAGGAAACGCTAAACATGGGATCACTAGAGTGACCTAAAAAGCCCCATGTAGCTAACTAAAATATAACTCTATATAAAAAAACATATATGGGCTGACCCATAAAACACACAGGAACAAATAAAATGGATAATTGCCTTTTGGATACATATAAAGTGCTATAAATATTATACATTTATTTATATTTAACTATATAAATATCCCTCTCACTCCAGGTTTCTTTTAATTGTCCGGGTAGTTCTTACCTCTCATTAGGGTTGAAAAAGTCGCTTAGTAAGCATGAAATAAATGCAGGAAAGATGACATTTTAAGCAATTTTTATTTGTCTTTCGACCTCATGATACATCTTTGATAAATGAGTAATTTTTATTATCCTCTTTTTGTTACGTATTAGGGGGTTGATTCACTAACAGAAATAGCGATTAACCTCCCGTTACTCTGCTATTTCATCATTGTGCCTAAAAGTGAACCAGAGATGTAGCACCCTCATGTATTTTACCATATATATCAGTGGGAACATTAGAGAAAACATCTGCCCTGCTTTCTGCTTCATCCTTCACTGCTCAGCTTGCTACTTAACAGCCCTGATAAAATCCCAACTGAGCATTGTCTGGCTTTGCTCAGGAATCATTATAGCTGAGTCTGTCTTCCCTGACGTCTTTTCAAGCCCAAGCCTGCCCCCTTCTGGCTCTGCTATAATGACTCAGCTATAATGATTCCTGAGCAAAGCCAGACTGAATGCTCAGATGAGTATTTTTATCAGGGCTGATAAGAAGCAGGCTGAGCAGTGAAGGATGAAACAGAAAGCAGGGTAGGTGTTTTCTCAAATGCTGGGAATACACGGTTCGTTTTTAAAGAGACTCTGTAACAAAAATTTCATCTTGTTTTCTACCATCCTACAAGTTCCTAAACCTATTCTAACGTGCTCTGACTTACTGCAGCACTTTCTACTATCACCGTCTCTGTAATAAATCAATGTATCTTTCCCCTGTCGGACTTGTCACCCTGTGTCTGGAAGGCTGCCAACTCTTCAGTGTGATCTGCTATGCACGCCCCCTCCAGGCCCCTCTATGCACACTCCCGTGTGTGTGTGTGTGTGTGTGTGTGTGTGTGTGTGTGTGTGTGTGTGTGTGTTATTTACGTAAGCCAGCAGCGTCTCTGCTCTCCGATATCTGTGAGAGAAGAGAGCTAGATAAAAAAATCCTCCTCTGTTAGGCTGTGAAAGGAGCTGGCTGACACATACTGAGGAATTACAGACATGGCAGAGCTGTCTGCAGGAACAAAAGTACACTAGTATTCAGTGCATGAGAGCTGCAGGGGACAGAAGGTGAACACAAATAATCTTATGAGATTCAAAAGGAATGCTGTATACAGCCTGCTTGTGTATGGATGTATTTTCTATGTGTGGACATACTGTACATCAACCTACTTCCTGTTTTGGTGGCCATTTTGTTTGTTTATAAACAAACTTTTTTAAACTGTTTTTGACTACTTTTAATGCGGCGGGGAGCGGCGAAATTGTGACTGAGGGGAATAGGAGATGTCCCCTAACGCAGAGTTCCCCAACCCTGTCCTCAAGGCCCACCAACAGTGCATGTTTTGCAGAAAACCACAAACATTCACAGGTGAGGTAATTAGTGTCTCAGCAGAGCTGATTAACTACCTCTCTGGATTTCTACAAAACATGGTATGTTTATTTTTGTGCGATTTTTAACAATACAGCTTCTCTTTAAGCTGATACGATGGTTCGAATAATAATGTCCGATCTCACTTTCGATTCTTTGGCTGCTCATTTTCTGATAGAAGTGAATGGAAAAAGATAAGAAAAACGAGCGGAAGATAAGAGATTCGAGAGCTGAATCGAGAGCAGAAACGCACGGCAGAAACGAACCGTGTATTCTCAGCATAATGTCCCCACTGATATATATGGTAAAATACATGAGGGTGCTTCGTCTCTGGTTCACTTTAATTTGAAGAGTTTGCATGCTACGCACTAGTGGCCACGTAGCGTGCTTAACCACCCTGGCGTTCTATTAAGATCGCCAGGGCGGCTGCGGGAGGGTTTTTTTTCAATTAAAAAAAAACTATTTCATGCAGCCAACTGAAAGTTGGCTGCATGAAAGCCAACTAGAGGGCGCTCCGGATGCGTTCTTCTGATCGCCTCCGGCGGCCAGAAGTAACACGGAAGGCCGCAATGAGCAGCCTTCCGTGTTTCGCTTACCTCGTCGCCATGGCGACGAGTGGAGTGACGTCATGGGCGTCAGCCGCCTCCGATCCAGCCCTTAGCGCTGGCCGGAACTTTTTGTTCCCGGCTACGCTGGGCTCAGGCGGCTGGGGGGACTCTCTTTCGCCGCTGCACGCGGCGGATCGCCGCGCTGCGGCGGCGATCAGGCAGCACACGCGGCTGGCAAAGTGCCGGCTGCGTGTGCTGCTTTTTATTTGATGAAAATCGGCCCAGCAGGGCCTGAGCGGCAGCCTCCGGCGGTGATGGACGAGCTGAGCTCGTCCAGACCGCTCAGCTGGTTAATTAACCCCGGTGACAGCAGCGCACGCTATGCTGCTGTAGTGCAGCATAGGGAGCGCTAGTAACTTTACGCCTGCTATGTGCCAATAACTGGTGCTTCACTTGTCCCGCCCTGAGCCCCTTCGGGTCTATTCGCTCAGTTTAAAGGATGTGATCCCCACACTTTGATTGGCCCAATAGGCTGCTTGTACTTGACAAGCAGTAACTAGACAGGCATCCTATTGGGCCAATCAAAATGAGGTGATGACGTCCTTTAAAGTGACTGGACCTGAAGGGGCAAAGGACGGGACGACTAGGGTGTCCGTTATTGGCATATAGCGGATGTAAAGTTACTAGTGGTTGGTATGCTGCACTACAGCAGCATAGCATGTGCTTCTGTCACTGGGGTTAATTACACGCGCTGCACAGCCACTAGCGCGCACACTCGTCAGATTAAGGCACGCTGATGAAATGGCGCAAGTAACAGGAGGTTAATTATGCTATTTCTGTTAGTGAATCAACCCCAATGAGCCCCATTCCTTTTCCCTGAGGATACCTATATGAATAAGTCCTGTTCTGTTTCCCCCCCTTCAGCGGCCAGTTTGCCATCGTGCGGAAGTGTCGGGAGAGAGCCACCGGAGCAGAATACGCAGCTAAGTTTATCAAGAAGCGCCGCTTGTCGTCCAGCCGGCGAGGCGTGAGCCGGGAGGAAATTGAGAGAGAGGTGGACATCTTAAAAGAGATCCAGCACCCGAATATCATCACTCTGCACGATGTGTTCGAGAACCGCACCGACGTGGTCCTGATACTGGAACTGGTGTCGGGGGGAGAACTCTTTGACTTCTTAGCGCAGAAGGAAAGCCTGAGTGAGGAAGAGGCCACAATGTTCTTGAAACAGATCCTGGATGGGGTTCACTACTTGCACCACAAGAGCATTGCACATTTTGACCTCAAGGTATTTACTGTATTTGCATAACTTTTGTTGTTTTTTTTTTCTTATGTATTGGCAGCTGTACAAAAAAGTTACATAGCTCCTCAGTGAAAAGCCTCTGGATGATCTAGAGCAGGGTTGTCATATGAAGGGCCACAATATAAAACGGGCTTCAATTCATCAAAGGCTGAGAAGAATAAGAAAAAAAAAATCAGGACAACTGCATTCTAGACTTATTTTAGATTTTTTTTTTTTTTTTTGCGAATTCATTAAGATTTTCACAGGTGCAGTAGAAGTTCTGTAATTTACCGAAACCCATGGCTTCAATTCACAAAAACCTTTTGGGTAACAGCAGAGCTGTGTGGAGCTGTCTCTGTGTTGTTACATGCTGTTCAGTGCAGTGACGGCATTACAATAGTAAGAGGCATCCTGGCATCCCTTTACAATGTACATGTTTGTTATACTGCCTCTGCTCCCTCTGAATCTGTCTATGAGTCTTTCTTAACATTTTATTGCCAGCACTCTCACTCTTGCTGATCCATTGGCCATTTTAGGGGCATCACACATAGGCTCCTGCCTCTGTGAGAAGAAACAGTATTATTTATGACTTTCCAGAGAGAACTACCGAGATGTTCTCACATCCATTACTACATCTATCAGCATGCATCCTTAGTCACTGCGGAATGTTCATTTACTGACAGTTTCAAAGCCAGCACACAATACACCTGGTCTTTTAGAATGCTAAATAATATAAATACTAAATAATAATAATTGCCACAGCTTAGATCAGGGGTCCCCAAACCTTTTCAGTTAAGGGCCAGGTCGACCTATTTCAGACTGCTGGGGGGCCGGAACATACATAAAATGATGATGAAAAACTTTACATTAAATCTAGGTATTGTTTTCCCCCCAATCATGCCCGGATGAGAACTCCTAGCAGCAGCCATTCAGTCATGTGGCGCCCAAAGAACGTCTTTGTGCATGAGACAGTGAAGCATTCCCAGGTGTCAGCCTGTTGTCCAATTGGACAGCAGTGTCACCTAATACAGAATTTTGATTGGAAGCCAGTGAATGACTGCTCGCTGGCTTCTACAGTGCTGGTACTTAAAGGTGCAGTGGGCCACATCTATAAGTTATACATTTTGTGTTTGGGGGACAGTGAAACAGCCTCGGGGTCGCTGCATTCGGCCTGCGGGCCATAGTTTTAGGACCACTGGCTTAGATGAACTCCAAGAGACATTACACATGCTTAGGTGATTTTCCCACTAGCTCCTCCACATCTTCAAACAGGAATCTAAAGGGTTCAACGTTCGAAGGGCTGCAGGGGAAATCTCTTTTGTTCGGGATCTGTCTTTGCTGCCTGAGGGGTAGAAAAGCTTGTTCTTTCCAAGACTTACATCCAATCAGCGGGACATGCAAGAGACAGAGGCTGTTGCTGTTAGCTCTCTGCTCCTGTCAGTCATAGGTAATCTCTCTGCTTCTGTGAGTCAGAGCTCCGCACTATTTTCGACATTCCAGATTTGCCGGTAATCATCGAACATGATGCTAGGCTTTATTGCATGCTGTAATCTTAATGAGTTGACATGTACTGACATTTGTTGAGGTGTTTCCCACACCAGTCGGTAATTTACCTCACTGCTCAGTCATTTCAGCTTGCTATGCGGTAACAGCCTTGATGAATTGACATTTTCCCAAATGCTGTTAACAATTAGCTGTTTTCAGCATTACCGAATGCGGTAATGCTTGATGGATTGAAGCCATAGTCTAAATTGCGGCCAGATTGTTTATTAAAATTTAACATTTTATTGAACGGTCTCAAACCAAGTGGCGTAATTATAGTAAGCGTGGGTGCTTGCTCCTCCCGTTCTGCAGAGTAGCGCAGTGGAGCAGTTTAATATTTACCTGTTCCAGTGCTGCTTCGGGTCTCCTCTGGTCCTCCTGACAGCCACACACTTTATGCTGCATACCTCTGATTCCTGGGGAATGTCACAGTACAGAGCAAACGACTGCCAGAAGGAATAGAAGAGAAACAATGCATCGCTGGAGTAGATAAATATTTCACTTCTCCGCTGTACTACTCTGCAAGTCGAGAGATGCTGTTTTACCAGTTTATAGGGGGTTGAGTCCAAGAAAGGGGCCCCATTCTAATTTTCATTGGGGGTGTCCTGTGGGTTATTGCTGTACCCCAAATTAAGCTGACAATGTTTCAATTAATGTTTCAATCAGAAACAATCGGTGATATTCTGGCTGTAACACCACAGCATAAACACTACTGTACATCATATTGCTTATTCATACAACATAATCAAAACTCATAAACAGTCTAAGGCTACGTTTCCACTGTAGCGTGACATTTTCGCCTGCAAAAAATCGTATAAGATTTTTCTGATTGGTGAAAATTCGTATGTAAATTTGTACGCGTTTTCAGGCGAATTTTCGTACGCGAAAATTCGCACTAGTTAAATATACATAACCTGCCTAGTAACAGCTTAGTCATGACTGCTGACAACTTCTTGTAACCATGGATCTAATGCAAATTTTCGCGCGAATAACGTGAAAATTTGCGTTGCCTATACAAAGCATTGTACGCAAATCGTACGCGATGTCCGAAAATATGATGCAGGGCCTCATATTTTTTTCACGCATACGAAGATTCACATGGAGTGGAAACGGCTGCATTGACTTACATTAGTTTTAAAATCTATGCAAATTTTCTGACCAAAGAAACTGACAGAAAATGCACAAGTGAAAACCAGGCCTTAAAGTGAACCAGAGACAAAGCACCCTCCTGTATTTTACCATATATATCAGTGGGCACATTAGAGAAAACACCTACCCTGCTCTCTTTCATTCTTCACTGCTCAGCCTGCTTGTTATCAGCCATGATAAAATCCCCGACTGAGCATTCAGTCTGGCTTTGCTATAATGACTCAGCTATAATGATTCCTGAGCAGAGCCACAAGGGGGCAGGCTTGGGCTTGAAAAGACATAAGTGAAGACAGACTCCGCTATAATGATTCCTGAGCAAAGCCAGACTGAATGCTCAGTCGGGGATTTTATCAGGGCTGATAACATGCAGGCTGAGCAGTGAAGAATGAAACAGAAAGCAGGGCAGGTGTTTTCTCTAATGTTCCCACTGATATATATATGGTAAAATACATGAGGGTGCTTCGTCTCTGGTTCACTTTAAAGCTGGGTATCCTAAGGAATCATCCTCTGAGACTGATTTCATTGGTAATAAACTGGGTTACTCTCAATAAAGGCCATGGCCTATTAAATGCCATTTATTACAGTAGTGTAGTGTTTTGTTTTGTTTAATCCAGTAAATAATCACATGACTGATTCTCCTGAAACATTTGTCCTGCTTCTAGCTGTCATGGTGACAGTGATAATTAGCAAAAGAGGCAAGATATATAACTGGTTGTTATGGGCAATAACCACAAATGCTTGCATCATGTGACACTCTGGGTTTCAGTTTTCTGTCCCACAGACAAAGCTCCTCTAGGCTAATGGGGGTATGGGTACCCACTAATCCCCTCACCAATATCCCATGATTAGAGATAGACAGTTAGCCAATGGGAGCAGTTTGGTGTGGCAGGAAGGGGGCGGGCACAATTTACAATTCATCCCATACTCCTAAGAAAAAAGGCAGATTCAGAGAAGAAAATTACACTGAAGTCAAAAGATAGCAACATGTACAATGTTTTCACAGGATTGGTTTACTTCAGAAGAGTTAGGCCACATACACACATCAGACTATAGTCTTTTGAAAATGAAAGATCACAGACCAATCTTACCACCCTTTATGTAGTATGAGAGCCATACTCTACACAGTCTTTTCTATGGAGCTGAACTCCACATCAGAAAAAAATCTTTGCAAGATGCTGCACACACAGATGCTGTACAGACACAAAAGATCAGTATCTGCAAAAGATCTGTTCCTGCCAAAAATCCATTCCTGCAAATTGCAATGATAGTCTATGAGATCTGCAGATCATCATACACACATGATTTAACTGACATTCATCTGCAGATCAGATCCACCAGGATGGATTTTCAGATCTGCAGATGATTGCTTGATCTGCAGATGAATGTCGGTTAAATCATGTGTGTATGATGATCTGCAGATCTCATAGACTATCATTGCAATTTGCAGGAATGGATTTTTGTCAGGAACAGATCTTTTGCAGATACTGATCTTTTGTGTCTGTACAGCATCTGTGTGTGCAGCATCTTGCAAAGATTTTTTTCTGATGTGGAGTTCAGCTCCATAGAATAGACTGTGTAGAGTATGGCTCTCATACTACATGTAGGGTGGTAAGATTGGTCTGTGATCTTTCAGTTTCCAAAGACTATATATAGCCTTTAGACAGGTTTACCTGCCACTTCTACATGTGCTAATAATAAAACCTGATTTGGGAGGTGGGGTTGCATTCCACACACGCCCAGGAAGAGGTGCGGCAGACCAGACATGGACAGCAGGAAATATTAAATTGCATGCAATTTAATGACTATGTTGGCATGAAGTGTTTTTTTCCTGCTACAGTAGAATCCCTTTATACTTGAAAAATGTGAAGTTCCGCTCAATGTTCCAAAAATATGAAAATCTTTATTGAATGCAAATCACACGGCTATAAAAAGTTCGCTAACATGTTTCAGATGCACATTGGTCCTTAATAATAGCATAAGTCTAAGTTAAAACACAGCCAATTGAGAGAAACGCCCAAAGGGAGGAGACTACTAGCCTCTAAAATACTGCAGGACCTGCGTTTGGGAAAGAATCGCATTGCTCTGGTGTGAACAAACCAATACAAACACATTAGCTAAGAGCCTTTTAAAGCGCTAGCGATTTTTAAAAGCCCTCAGAAGTGCTCTTGGTGTGCACCAGCCCTGATGCTGGGAATAGACGTTAAGTTTTTGCGGAGAATCGTTCCAATAGATGCCTTTGATAGATAAAATTCCGACATGTCCGATTATCCGCTTGATTCTGTTCCGCTCGATTTCTCATAGAAGTGAATAGAAAAATAGATCAGGAAAACGAGCGTCAGATAAGAGAATCGAGGAGCGAATCGAATGGCTAATAGATCGTACGGATAATTGAACGCAAAAAAAGTAACATGTATTCCCAGCATTAGAAGGGTTCAGAATCTCTTGCCAGAGTGAAGCCGCTTTAATTGCCACTGATTACATAAGGCAGGTTCCTGGCTGGCGCTGCTGCTGGGTGTTTGGATTGCTAATTGGATCTTCTCTTCCTGTCAGCCTGAGAACATTATGCTGCTGGACCACAGCTCCCCCAATCCCCGCATCAAACTCATCGACTTCGGAATCGCACACAAAATACAAGCCGGAAATGAGTTTAAAAACATCTTTGGAACACCCGAGTTTGTTGGTAAGTGGCCATGTTACTACGGGATTCTGTTTAGCTGCATCTTTAACGGAAGTAAACAAATGTATAATTAGTGTTGATTAGGTATAATTATAATGTACAATTAGAAATACAGAACAGTGAAGCATGTTACAGAGTTAAAAACAGAACAAGCAGTTCAAAATCCCGCTGCAATTTATTAGCCTAAGATAATCTTTTCTTCTGTTTTTATAAGAAAAGTCCAGGCACTGGATATCCCTCGAGTAAAGAGATTAATTGGTGCGGTCTTGGCTGAGAATGCAGCATGTGTACATCTGTCCCATGGCGTTAAAGGATACCCGAGGTGACATGTGACATGATGAGATAGACATGCGTATGTACGGTGCCAAGCACCCAAATAACTATGCTGTGTTCCTTTTTTATTTCTCTGCATTGAAAGAGTTAAACATCAGGTATGTAAGTGGCTGACTCAGTCCTGACTCAGACAGGAAGTGACTACAGTGTGACCCTCAATGATAAGAAATTCCCCTTTTTTACCTCTTTCTTGCTCTCGGAAGCCATTTTCTGTTAGGAAAGTGTTTTATAGTTGGAATTTCTCATCAGTGAGGGTCACACTGTAGTCACTTCCTGTCTGAGTCAGGACTGAGTCAGCCACTTACATATCTGATATTTAACTCTTTCAGGCAGAGAAAGGAAAAAAAGGAACACAGCATAGTTATGTGTGCTTGGCACTGTACATACACATGTCTATCTCATCATGTCACATGTCAGTTCAGGTATCCTTTAAAGTGGATCTGTAAGAAAAAAGTTCCCCTTATCTCGGGAGGGGAGAGCCTCCGGATCCCCCCCCCCCCCCCCCCCATCCTCTTGAGCCTCAGGGATACAGTGCTGGCTATAAATTCCTCAACAAGCTATACGCAAGTCTCCTGCGCAGTAGAGCGGACCCGCCGGAGATCGGCTATTTCCGCCTATCTTCGCCAGAAGAGCCCCCGCTGGAGCCAGAAAAGGTAAATATTTCACAGCGCGACAAATTGTCGCCTGTGCGTTCCATGGGCTGCAGCGAGACCGCTGTGGGACACAGGAGGATGGGGGAAGCCTTGATAGGGTCCAGAGGCTTCCCCCTACTGAGGTGAGTACCCCCCGGGGGAATTTTTTTTAGTACAGGTACCTTCTTTAAGGACCATAGGTTTAAGCCCCTCTAGTCACCAGGGTATTTTTGATAATCTAGTGCTCCGCAGTTTGCTGCGGAGCCATACAAATGAGCACACAAATCAATCTGAACACCCCCCTCTTCCTTTTGTTGCCACTAACAGAGCTTTCTGTTAGTTTCCATTTCTACGTGTGCGATCCCCTGCAAAACACACCCCCTGGACTTGACGCCAATCGGGGTTACGCGGTTTTGGGCAGCCACCTTGCGGCCGCCGTTAGGCGGTTCTAAAGTGGTTAAAGAGCATTCAGCACATGAAAGTGTAAGGAGAGTATTGCTATCTGGTGTGGTGATGGCGTTTGCCTTTATTCAGATTTCTACTGCAAGAGGCGCACCCCCTCTACTACAACTGTTTTTAATATATTCAGGGAGCAGTGCGCACAGATACTGCCATATTTTGTGTGTTATGCATGGCACTGGGTTCTGTTCACACTGTGTTCTGAGACCATCGCCTTCTCATTTTCCAGCTCCTGAGATAGTGAACTATGAACCTCTTGGTCTGGAGGCTGATATGTGGTAAGTCATGTGGTCATTTGTTTATTTTTCTGAATATTTCTCATATACAGCTGTGTGCCACCATTCCATGGGTTTTGTACAGTGAGTGTACAAGGCCTTACCCAATGCTGTAATATAAGCGGCATCAGATGCAAATCAAAGCACTTCCTGTGCTATCTGACCGCTCCGACAGAAAGGACGCCGATCAAAATAAAAATGACTTTATTCAAAATAAAAGGTTTGGTTGGAGTTGCATTGCTTTAAAGGACAACTGAAGCAAGAGCGATATGGAGGCTGCCATCTTCATTTCCTTATAAAAAATACCAGTTGCCTGGCCGTCCTGCTGATCCTTTGCCTCCAATACTTTTAGCCATAGCCCCTGAACAAGCATGCAGCAGATCAGGTGTTTCTGACATTAATGTCAGATCTGGCAAGATTAGCTGCACGCTTGTTTCTGGTGTGATTCAGACACTAATGCAGCCAAATAGATCAGCAGGGCTTCCAGGCAACTGGGATTGTTTAAAAGGAAATAAACATGGTAGCCAACATAATCTTCTCACTTCAGTTTTCCTTTATCGTGTGATCGGGTCTGAAGAAGGATGCCTGTGTTACAGCACCCCCCAGTGGTGGAAGAGGAGAGCTGACCCTGAATCCAAATCAGGTAATTATGAAGCGCGCCCTGCATAATGGAGGCAGCCCGAGTATAGCCGGCTGCAGTAGCCAAGTTATCATACATGGATTCAAGGAAACCAGAGCTGAGGAAAGCGAAAGACTTTATACTCACCTGGAGCTCCTTCCAGCTCCATAAGCACGTGTCCCTCACCGCCGTCCTGCGGTCTGCCGTTCAGCCGTGATCTGTCCTGGTAATTGTGCAGTAGCCCAGACTGATCCCGACTGAGCCTATTACTTAGGCTGGTTGCGGCTGAACGGCAGACTGTTGGAGTACAGCGAGGGACTCGAACATGCTTAATTGAGCTGGAGGAAGCTTCGGGTGAGTATAACGTCTTTTGTGTCCCTCAGCTCTGGTACACTTGAACTCGAGCGGGGCTGCTAAAAGGTGAAACCGTATATTGCTGTGTATAAACCTTCTCCCTGTAACCAAAAACGCCTCCCCGCCCTAAAAAATGTTGGTGTTTTTTTTAGGTTTTGAAATACAATAAAAGATTGTTTGTTTGTTTTTAAAAAGCCAATTACAGTGACCCACCTATAGCCTAAACGCCCCCAATGTTTGACTCTATCTCCCCATGGAGAGCATACTGGAAACCATAGCTATCTCTCCCTGGTCCAGCATCAGCCGTTGCATCTCCACTGTAGACTGACACTAGAGCTCCGCGCCCCATTGTCATGTGACTGTAGTGAAGTCCCGGAGCTCTCGTGGTGAGTTACGAAGCTGCAGGAGAGATGCGAGGACTGGAGCTGGGGTGAGGAGAGAACTATGGTTACGGGTAGGCTTCCAATATGTACTCTGCACAGGGGGAGGGGCCCCGCACATACAGTAAAATCTTCGTTATCCGGTACTCAGGCACCCGGAAGTCTCAACTAGGTGTAGGTGGACAACAGGGCCAGTACTTTTGCAATTTGCAGCGTTTTGATGCTGCAAATGCTACTTACCAATCCTCTGGGTGTCCTCTTCTCCACTTCAGCTGCTCCCAGCGGCTTCCCTGCTTCCATGTACAGGTCCTGGCATGTCATGTGACAGATCACATGCACACTTCAGTAGCCGTACACAGAGGATGCAGGAAAGCCGCTGGGTGCTACAGGAAGTGTAGAAGGCGGAGTCCGGAGGATCGTTAAGTTGCTTCTGCTGCACGAGAGGGGGGAGGTTAGTGTTATTTTCGGCTAGTTGCTCATGCAACCAGCTAGCACACATATCCGGCATCCAGCAATCCCTGCCTGTGCCAGATATTGGGGGTTTTACTGTAGTTCTATCACTTGTGGTTGAGTTCTGTTCTTTCCCTGTGGTGTGTAATTTGTAGGCTTGAAAGGGTGCTTAAATAGAATAATGCTACAGTAGTATTATTTTTTTTCCATAATTCAGTAACATTTGTATTTATTTTTTCTGTTCCCCAGGAGCATTGGAGTGATTACTTACATCCTGTGAGTATTTGACTATAATAATATCGATATATCCCTAGGCAGCACTTTAGAAATTAACATATATCAATAAATTAAGAGATACCCCAATCAAATGGTTTATGTAACCTGAAATCAAAAGTGATAGATAAAGGTTGCATATACTTTTCGTATACTGCGCGCGTGATCAGTAAAACACATAGCACAACATAGAAAAAAAACAAAACGCCTTTATTTCCAAATAATATATTGTTACCATACTTTGTACTAGGGGCATAATTAAAATGGTGTGATAACCAGGACAAATAGGCAGATAAAATGTGTGGGTTTTATGTACAGTAGCAGTGTTTATATTAAAACTATAGGGGATGAAATCGGAGAAATAGTGTATTTTCATTGTTTTTCCCTTTAAAATGCATAGAAAATAAAGTAATCACTGAAAACAAATATCAACCCCAAAAAGCCTAATTGGTGGTGAAAAAAAAGCTATAGGTCATTTCATTGCGATTAGTTGTGATTAAGCTATTGGCAAATGAAAGGGATGAGCACTGAAAGGTGAAAATCGCTCTTGTCTTTGGGGTGAAGTGGTTAAGCAATACCAGTTGCCTGGCTATCCTGCTGATCCTCTGCCTCTAATACATTTAGCCATAGACCCTGAACCAGCATGCAGTAGATCAGGTGTTTCTGACATTATTGTCCGATCTGACAAGATTACGGTAGCTACATGTTTTTTTCTGGTGTGATTCAGACACTACTCCAGGTAAATAGACCAGCAGGGCTGCCAGGCAAGTGGTATTGTTTAAAAGGAAATAAATATGGCAGCCTCCACATATCTCTGTATTTTAAACTATGAACAGAGCAGAGGTAATGACCCTTTGATCTTCCCTGCAGTAAAAGCTTATCTGAAGTGGTCTCTTACTGTTTATTTGATGTATAAGTGCATTAAAAAATAGCACTGTAGCCACCCAAGTTGGGTGGAATAGCTCAGAGAAGCTCTTTTGCTTAGATAATTTGTCTTTCACTGTTTTTTATGTATAAGTGCTTCAGAAAATACCACTGCTCCCTGACTAAATTAGTCAGAGAGCTCAGAGAAGATCTTTTGCATAGATAACAAGGGAAGTTTCTTAAAGGGGCAGTTTAGTGAAAATTATTATTTACCATTAATCACATATCAGTTATTTAATATAGAGAGCAAATGTTTCTCCATAGACCTTGTGTTAAAAAAAAAAAAAAAAGTAGATGATATCACTTAATTCTGGTTTTGCAGAGAGCTGAGCTGCTTAATTTGCATACTATGCAATGGAAGGACTTCACTGAAAGCGGATACTGCAGCTGATCACTTGCTACAGAGAGCTGCTGTTCTCACATGTAACTAGCTAAGTAAATAGATAAAGCAGGCTGCTAATTAGTTACTTACATAGCAGCCTGTTTGTTTATTTACTTAGCTAGTTACAGAAAACAGTACGGCTCTCTGTAGTTTGTGAGTCAGCGTTAAGGTGCGTACACACGCACTACGGCCGCCAACGACGGGTCCGTCAGACTCTCCCGCTGGGCGGACTTCCAGGCGACAGTAGCGCCTGTGTACTTTATAATCAGCTGGAGTGTCTGGTATCAGTGAAGTCCGTCGCATAGTATGCTAATGAAGAAGCTCAGCTCTCTGCAAAAGCAGAATTAAAGAGACACTGAAGCGAAAAAAAATATATGATGAATTGGTTGTGTACTATGAATAATTACTAGAAGATTAGCAGCAAAGAAAATATTCTCATATTTTAATTTTCAGGTATATAGTGTTTTCTAACATTGCATCATTCTCTAATATGTGCAGATTACACAACTTAAAGAGACACTGAAGCGAAAAAAATATATGATGAATTGGTTGTGTACTATGAATAATTACTAGAAGATTAGCAGCAAAGAAAATATTCTCATATTTTAATTTTCAGGTATATAGTGTTTTCTAACATTGCATCATTCTCTAATATGTGCAGATTACACAACACTCAGCATTCAAAATGATTCTTTCAGAGCAGTCTGTGAACTAATGACCTCTTCTCTGGCAGAGAAAAAGTAAATAGTTAACTAACAGTTGAGATAATAAAAGTCAGAAAACAGCCCTCTCCACGACTTTGAAAGTCGTAGAGCTTAATGGATTTTTTGTATAGAGATAACAACTGGAGTTTCTTAACTCTTCCTGCACTGGAAACAATTACACTGATACATCTGATCTTAATGTTTTATTTCTTATCTGTACTACACATACAAATCATAATATCATAATTTTTTTTCGCTTCAGTGTCTCTTTAAGTGATATCTACTTTTTTTAACACAAGGTCTATGGAGAAACATTTGCTCTCCATATTAAATAACTGATATGTGATTAATGGTAAATAATAATTTTCACTAAACAGCCCCTTTAACTATTCCTGTACTGGAAACAATATGAGCCTCTTTTCATTGCTACTAATGTTCTGTTTCTTAGCTGTACTACACATACAATTCATTATCTCATAAGTTTGTGCTCACTTCAGATTCCCTTTAACGTGTATCAATCTGACCTTCTCTCAGTTGACGTGTCCTTTCTTTCTCCCGCTATCCAGGCTGAGTGGGGCGTCTCCTTTCCTGGGGGAGACGAAGCAGGAGACTTTGACCAATATCTCTGGTGTTAATTATGACTTTGATGAAGAGTACTTTGCCAATACCAGTGAGCTAGCAAAAGACTTCATCAGAAGATTGCTGGTTAAGGATCCCAAGTAAGTCGTTCATCTAAAATTGTATTTATTGTATCATTTGGCGAGCAACTT
The DNA here is from genome assembly GCF_040937935.1 of Hyperolius riggenbachi. Classification (NCBI taxonomy): domain Eukaryota; kingdom Metazoa; phylum Chordata; class Amphibia; order Anura; family Hyperoliidae; genus Hyperolius; species Hyperolius riggenbachi. The sequence continues at coordinate 63,681,577 of NC_090648.1, forward strand.
TTTAAAAGCCCATCAATTATCCAGCTAATCTTAGTACTCTCTAAAGGTCCGTACACACATGCGACTATAGTCGTTTGAAACGATTCCCCGATCGTTTCAAACGACGATCGTTTAAAAAAAAGCAGCCAACGACCATTAAGTCTAACGACAGATGAGCAAGATCGTTAAAAACGAACGATTTAGCTTGGTGGATTTTTTCCAACGACGATCGTTTGCAAAAGTAGTACATCGTTGGAAACGGTCGTTCGTACTAGGTCTGACATGCGCATTTCACTATTTCTCCATGGAACTTTTCATTATTATGCACATGTGCAATAGTTGTTTACGTGATGTAACGTTCGTTCTAACGATGAGAACGTTGCACACCTTTTAAAACTAACTTTACTTAGGTCGTTATTTCATCAATTAAAAGTTCGTTCGTCGTTGAGAACGAACGATCGCTGTCGCATGTGTGTACGTAGCTTAAGAAATGCTGCTTAAAGTGGGATGGACCATTCCAGCGTCGAAAGTAAGCAGTTAACATCTGACAGGTTTTGGGCTAGTACATCTCCTCATGGGGGATTCTCAGGGTTTTCTTTGTTATCAAAAGCATTTCCTGAACAGCAGTTGCTAAGTATACCTGACAAAATAGTGTGCAAGTGAGTAGGGAGGCTGACTGGTATCTTACTATGTTGGCAGTTAAACTGCTGTTTAGGAAATGCTTTTGAAGAGCAGAGTATGGTGCGATTGCACTTATTTCTTTATGTCTTTGCTTATGCTGAATCATTTTTATGGTTGAGTGTCGTGAGGTACTAAGTCTAATTTTGACTTTTTTTTTTTTTTTTCCTTTTTTCATTTAGGAAACGAATGACTATTGATCAAAGCTTAGAACATTCCTGGATTAAGGTAAGAATGAGGAGACCATTTGAACTGATCAAGATTTGTGCCTGGCATGTTAGCAGGGGTGTCTGCTTTAAAGAGAGTCTGAAGCTGAATTTGTGTACCTCTTTTTATTGTGCAGCCATCTTCAGCATTAAAATCCAAGTTGTTTCGAGTGTCATGTTCCCCAGAAATCATCTTAATACATTCCAGGATCAAATCATTTTTTGCTTCCTGGAAGAGGCAGAGCTGTGCGCAGTAGCTCTGCCTCTTCCCCAGTCGATCTCCGCCTGTCCCCGCCCCTCTCAATCTTCTTTCACTGAGAGGGGCGGGTAGAGGCGGAGATTGGCAGAGATTGACTGGATAAGAGGCAGAGCCACTGCGCACAGCTCTGCCTCTTCCAGGAAGCAAAATCTATGACTTAGAAAGTGGTGGAATTTAGCTAGGGTATTTCGGGGGCATAAATGACTCGTTCTGCTGCAGGAATGCGGCGAATCAGCTCAGAATTTAATGCTGAAGATGGCTGCACATTAAAAAGAGGTAGAAAATTCTGCTTCAGACTCTCTTAAGACTGGGCTGTTTCTGTGTGATCTGCGCTGCGTGGGCTCTCCAGCCCGCAGCGCTGATCGTGTGCAAGGCAGGGCGATCGGACTTCCCCCCCCCCTTTTTTTTTTTCCCCCACTAGGGGGATGATCTGCTGGGGGGGGTCTGATTGCCGCTGCTCTGTGTGGACGAGCGGGGGTGCTCCTCAAAGCCCCCCTCCGCATCGATTTCCGACCTTTCTGCACATCCCTCCCTCTCCCTTCCCCTATGTGCTGTGCAGGACAGATATCCGTCCTGCGCCGGATAGGATAGGCTTTAGCCTATCAGATGCCGGCGATCCCCAGCCAATCAGAGGCCGGAGATCGCCGATGTTTGCAGTGCACACGATTTCCAGGCAGGGGCGCAACATCAGGGGAGCAGCCCTTGCAATTGCGGGAGGGCCCTGACCTGTGGGGGTCCCCATCTACCAACCCTCCCTTCCTCCCATACAGGGGACTATGCTTCAGATCAGGGGTTTTTGTGGCTACACTTGTTATGGGTGTGAAGATCCTGATGGCCACACTTGTTTTATGAGGCTTGTAAAATGATCCCCAAGGGAAGGGGTGTGAACGTTGGAGGGTGGGGCATCAGTGTTGGGGGGGGGGGGGGGGGGATGAATTGTAGCTAAGCCACTGTTTCCAGATTACCTATAGGATAACTCTGCCAAGAGATTCTGTGGGTGACTTGAGCTTGCCTACAAGTTGGCATCTTGGTTTCCACAGTGCTTGCTTCATATTTGATCATCTCATGCACCACCAAAAGAGTACAACCGTTTTTTTTTTGTTTTTTTTCATAAAGTGTACCTCTTGAGAAACAAAAGTGCCCAAAATGGGTACTCCCCTAAATAGAGGAAAACCTCTGGATAATTCAGAGGCTTCTACGTTCCATTGCTGTCAGCTCATGCATGTGCAGTAGCACGGACCCCATCAGGTTTCGGCAGAGAAAGCTGAGCCCAATTGGATCCATGCTACTGCGCAAGGGCAATAGATTCAGGGGTCTTGCCGCTGGAGCGGTCTAGAGGAGGAGGACGGGAAAAGCTTCTGGAGGATCCAGAGAGTTCCCTTTCCCAAGGTAAGTATCTAACTTTTTAGTTTTTTAAAGAGAACCCGATGGGATTTAATTATGTTAGTGGGGCACAGAGGCTGGTTGTGCACACGAACACCAGCCTCTGTTGCCCCATGGTGTGCCTTCAGGACCCCCCTGCGCGCTGCTATACCCTCCGCAGTGCTAGCGACACACAGCGTGTCGCCAGCACAATGTTTACCTATGCGGTGTCAGTCAGCGCCGCTCCCCCGCCTCCTCTGTATCGGCGCTACCCGCCCGCGTCCTTTCCCTCCAATCAGCGGGTGGGAAGGGACGCGGGTGGGTAGCGCCGATACAGAGGAGGCGGGGGAGCGGCGCTAACAGACACCGCATAGGTAAACATTGTGCTGACGACACGCTGCGGAGGGGATAGCGGCGCGCAGGGGGGTCCTGGAGGCACACAATAGGGCAACAGAGGCTGGTGTTAGTGTGCACAACCAGCCTCTGTGCCCCACTAACATAATTAAATCCCACTTTGGGTTCTCTTTAATCGCGCAGGTTTGTTTTAAGCTGTCAGCTCAGAGCCTTACTTGAATCACACAAATGTTGAAGCTTATAACTGTTAAACTGTGATGCAGAATTAATTTAGTATCTGTGGTGTTCAGAAACTAAAATGAGAATCCTTCCTTCTCCCCACAGGCGATTAAACGCAGAAACGTGCGCAACGAAGAGAGTGAGAAGAGGCCTGAGCGTCGCAGGTTGAAGACCACAAGGCTGAAGGAGTACACCATTAAATCACATTCCAGCATGCCTCCCAACAACACCTACGTGAACTTCGAAAGGTTCAGCCACGTTCTGGAGGAGCTCGGGTTAGCTGAAGATGCGCTGCAAGAGCTGCAGAAGTGCCAGGCCACCTCCCGCGAGGACCTCTCCGCCCTGTGCTCCATCTACGAAGAGAAAGAGAGCTGGTATCGAGAAGAGCAGGAAGGTGTATCGCGTCAGCTGGCGGGGCTTCGTCAAGAGCTCCAGCGGGAGGAGAGCCAGCGGCACCAGGCTCAAGAAGATCTGAGGAACGCCATGCTCAGCGTCAACGGCTTGAAGAGGCGGTTCGGTCGACTAGAAAATAGATACGAATCACTGGCGGCTCAGATCTCTGCAGAAATGAGTTTTGTGGAGGAGCTGCTGAAAACAGTGGAGAAGCCGGAGGAGGAGAGCATTAGGGGCGTGTGCTAGGCGGAGTCTAGGGAGATCTATGCACGGTGCATGCTGCTATCCACAACAACCTGTACACTACTATGGAAACCCTTTTCTTCCCTCTGATACTGTCCACAATCTTCTACACTTTGAATAGGGAGGACGCTTCACGGCATAGGGCAAACTCACAAACAGACTCAAGTCTGGATGCCACAGCCCGAGAGAGGGATAGGTTACCTCAAACTGACTAGATTGTGCTGGCAAGTACGAGGTAACAAGGACTGGACTACGATATGCTGCATCCCAGGGGGGTGGTGGAAGCTTAGGAAGGGAAGGAACTTTTGTATGAGTTATTTGTGTGTGATTCCAGAAACGGGGAAAACAATGAATGTAACGCAAACCGACTGACAAAGTCAGATCTAAATGTTAAAAACATAAAAATGTATCAGAATTGTAAAGGGTTAAAGCAAACTTGAAGCGAAAGGAAACTTATGATATAATGAAATGTATTTGTAGTACGGATAATGAATAGAACATTAGTAACAAAGGGTCTCCTTTTTTATTTTCAGTCATATAGGTTTGCAGTTTAGAAACCACACTCTGTATTTTATGCTATAAAACAGCAGAGCTATTGACCCTTTGAACTTTCCTACAGTAAAACCTTATCTCAAGCTGTCTATCTGTTTCTTGGCTGTTTAAGTGCATCAGAAAACAGGACTGAGTTGGACCCAAGTTGTGTGGAATAGGACAGAGAAGCTCTTTTACATGAACTGTAGCTTTTTCTGTACTGGAAAACTACTGCTAATGTCATATATCTTAGCTGCACTACATTATGTCATACGTTTATTTTTACTTCAAGTTTGCTTTAAGGAATTCCATGTCGGACTTTGGCCATTATCCTCCTTTTCCTGGTCCAACGTCGAAACTAATGGTGGCCATACATGGTTAAATTTTTTCATCCAATCTTACCAATTATATGTAGTATAAGGGAACTGGACAAGTTATCCTTTCAGTATATTGTATTAATTTACCCTTATACTACATACAAATGGTAAGATTGGATGAAAATATTGTACCATGTATGGCCACTATAAGTCCGACACTCTGATTGCCGCCATACAAATATATAAATATTATATGGACAAATTTGGGCTTGCTGTTGGGGCACCTCTGCCAGATCTGGTTTTGTATGGCGGAATTCCCTGGGTGATTCAAATGATCCCCTCCCGCACCATGCAGCACTATGTAATAAGGGAACCACGCTGGTGCGCGTGCATGGGGGAGGAGGTACATCCTACAAGCTAGCCCCACCCTCTCCCCAGAACACAGCGCTGCGTAATATGTTGGCGCTTTATAAATACAATAAATAAATAAACACAAGAAACAAGTGCTGAGGGGGCATGTTGTTGATGGCGAATTAGGATTGGAAAGAGTTAATTGACAGCTCCTCAGGCCTAGAGGAAGAATGCTGAAGAGCATAGCACCACATTAGCCCTTGCAGAGCTAAAGGCAGTGGTGATGGGGCGTGGTCTTGGACCTCCATGGTCCCACCCACTTACACAGAGAGCCAGGAATCTGCAGCTGCAATGTGGCTGCTGCATATGGTATTTAAAGGAGAATCAAATTCATATAAAGTAGTCAAGCATGTAAGTCACTGTAGTAACAATCTTTAAACAGAGATATAAAGTACTATTATAAGATACCAATTATTATAGGCTTGCATTGCACAAGTATTTTTTTTCTCCTTTATAGTAAAGTCATTAAATTTCGTTCTCCATTTAAATCTGTAGCCAGCTAAGAATTTCCAAAACCAACAGTAAGCGCATACTGCTGGCCTGCGACCTCGGCAACAGTAGCCCAGCATGGAGTACTGCTGCCATGACACTGTGCAGAAACAAATGCAGGATGAATTAGTTGCACCGAGCAGAAACCTTTGTTATTCTTATTCAACACCCGCACTAGTCCATCCACTGACAGCAGACATGAACACTCTTGTTAGCCAGTTTCTGTTAGGAACCCTTTGGTATGGCGGTGTGTTGAAAATATTAAAAGTGGAGCGTTAGGGAGAGGTTCAGGCAAATGGAATTGGGTCCCCTACCTCACTGAAGCAAATATCAACTTCACCCCCAACACAGTGAACTTTGTATTTCCATTAAGAGCAGCAAATCAGCACGCCGGTCCACAGCCCTGGCCTCTTTCTCTAGGTTCATTCATGCAGAGCAGTATGCAGCATAGTATCACCAGGTGGCGCTGTCTTCACTTTACAGCCATCAGCTGCACTGCAGTGTACCTTCAGGGCAATTTAATTTAGCACTTTTTTTTTATTTCTTATTTGTTACTTTTCCCTGCATCTAATTAGTACTGCTGTAATGTGCATTTATGACTGTAATGTGCATTTATGACCACTTGTCACTAGGGGGCAGTGTGAGACAATAACAGAGGACTTCTGCTTACAGTTTCTATATTTTCTGCTAGTAGAGAGATCAAATCATTCCAATCATTTACAGCTCAACTGGTTCTGCTGACTGAGATCTCAAACAAGATAACTTTATTGAAACTGCTAATGTGTAAAAGAAACTATAAAGTCTGAAATCAACTTAGGCTAGGGCCACACTAGCTCCGGGTGCGGGACGCATCCGCGGTCCGGGCTCCGATTTTCAAAAACCGGAACGCAAACGGATCCGTGCTGCCTTTTTTGCAGCACACGTTCTGGATCCGTTTGCGTTTTTTTTTTTCTTTTTTTGCTTTTGCTAGAGGGAGTAGCAGCCAGGACGGGGGGCTGCGGGGAAAGCGGCGGCCAGGGGGGGTCACAACCCCCCCCTTGCTCACCTGGGTGCCCCCCGTCCCCGCTCCCCCTCCAGCTCGCACATAATGTAATAAGTTGTACCTGAAGTTCGGCGAGCCGGGCACTTCCGCCCACACCGCTCGAGTCACTTCCAGCAATGCCGCCCTCTGTATTTCAGTGGGCGGCATCACAGGAAGTGACTCGAGTGGTGTGGGCGGAAGTGCCCGGCTCGCCGAACCTCCTTAGGTACAATTTATTACATTATGGGCGAGGGGGAGCGGGGACACAGGTGCGCAAGGGGGGTGACCCCCCCCCCCCCCCCCCCCCTGGCCGCCGCTTTCCCCGCAGCCCCCCGTCCTGACTGCTACCCCCTTTAGCATGGCGGCCCCATCCTTCACCAAGGGACACTGGAAACTGATTCGTTTCCAGTGTCCCAAAATGTCAGTGAAGAGGGAGGCCCGTTTCCCCATTGATTTTCACTACCCGTACGTGTATACGGGTCCGTGAAAAATGCTGCAAGTCCGGACTCTGCGTTCCGGGTTTAAAAACGTATTCCGCGGATCGCACGCGGATACGTTTTTAACTTGAGTGTGGACTGTTCCTATTTTTAACATTGGTATCCGTGGCTCAGTTTTTTGTCCGGGACAAAAAACGTAGCTACGGATACGTTTTTAAAGCAAGTGTGAACTAGCCCTTACCGTGTTCTCTAAAAGAAAAAGAAAAAAAATATATATATATATATATATATATATATATATATATATATATATATATATATATATATATATATATATATATATATATATATATATATATATTTATTATACTTCTCTGCTTTTTTTTTTTATATGTATACTTTCCCTCCGAGACCCTGCGTGCACTGACTTCCGGCACTTGTCAGTAAGGGGGTGGGGCTAGGCGCCGGAAGTATCGGAGGTTGAGTTAAAAAGAAGACCAGGACAGTGATAGCTTTTCCAGAGAACATGATACATGGCATGTTGATTTTAGACTTAGTTTCTTTAAGATACGTCAGATGAGCATAGTCATTGCAGTCAAGGTCTCCCCCCTCACTCATCCAGTTCTACCCAGTTGTGTATATGTCTTGAAAATGTAATATTAATTTTATACATCTCCCCATTTTTCTCACCAATTTTCATGTTTACATATTCTTGACAAATTAAAGAAAGCAACATAATTACAGTTTATTTTTTTTCTCATCATTTTTTGGTGGGGGAGGGGAACACTCACATTATAAATCGCCAGCGCTATTTCAAGCGATGAGCAATTTTTTTTTTATATTTTTTTTTTTTATTTCCTTTCCCTACGCTTTATAAGTGCTTTTCTAAGAGCTTTTGCAGAGTTTTTTTTCACTTCCTGACATGTCAGGAAGTTAACTCTTTTTGACCCGGAAATGAATAAATTCAATGGCCTCAATTCACTAAGCTTATCTCCTGTGTTTAAAAATGTTTCTAGAGTCATCACCATGGTGATAAGGCATGTAGTATTCAGGAAACATTTTACCTCAGGCAAACCTAAAGTTAACTCTTCTGTCTTTAAGTTAACTCATCAATCCTTAAAATAACTGTAGAATTGTAAAGTTAAAGACAGGCTGTTAATTAACTGCGTGTGAAAATAACTACAGAGGAGGTACGGTAAGGAATGAAGAGATAAAATAACTCTCTCTCACTGTGTGTTGGCAAGTTATCTCTTGCCTTATTATCTCCAGCATGATCTTAGTGAATTGAGGCCATTGTATTTACAGTATTCATGAAAGTGTTTGGGAAATTGCTATACAAAGCGCTTTTTCAAGAGCTTTGCGATTTCCATATACCTTCCATTGAGGCAAATCGCCCCGAAAATGGTACATGCAGCGCTTTGGTGAGCGGACCGGAAACAAACCGCTCAGATGTGAATACTCTCGCATAGGGAATCATTGCACAAGCGCTTTTAGCGTAATTTTCAAAATCGCTGGCGCTTAAAGGAAACCTGTAACTAAAAAAAGTTCCCCTGGGGGATACTCACCTCGGGTGGGGGAAACCTCCGTATCCTATTGAGGCTTTCCCCGTCCTCCTGTGTCCCACGCCGGTCTCACTGTGCCCCTCCGAACAGCGGGGATGTAAATATTTACCTTCCCGGCTCCAGCGCAGGCGCAGTATCGGCTCTCCGCTCGGAGATGGGCGGAAATGGCGGTCCGCTCTACTGCGCATGCGCAAGTCTCCTGTGCCTGCATAGTAGAGCGGACCCGACAGAGATCGGCTATTTCCATCTATCTCCGTGCTGAGAGCCACAACAGCGCCCCCGCTGGAGCCAGGGAAGGTAAATATATCAAGCCTTGTCGAGCGAGGATTGCGGGACGCTTCGGGGGAGCCAGCGCTGGACTGCCTGCAGCTACAGGGGAGGGGGAAGCCTCATTGGGACCCTGAGGCTTCCCTGTTCTGAGGTAAATACCCCCTAGGGGACTACTTTTTTTTTTTTCATGGTCTCTTAAAAAAAACAAAACGAAAATGCTCTAGGTGTGAACAAGCCCATATTCATAACCAGAAAAGTCAACCCTCTACACAAATCATGGGGCCCCCCAGCAAAACTTTGCTGGGGCCCCCAAGGTTCACACCCTTTCCTTGGCCTATCCCTGGTGACCCTCGAAGACGGGTGCCCATCTCACAAGGGTCATAAAACAAGTGTGGACATCGTAATCTTCACACCAATAACAAGTGTAGCCACAAAAACACCTGATGTGAAGGCTGGATTCCTTTATCAGGAGTGAAGTAGTATTTGAGCCCCCTTACAGCTCCTGGGCCCCCCTGCACTTGCAGGAGCTGCTCACCTGTAGTTACACCCCTACTTCTGCACATTCAACAAAAAACGCTCAGTCAAACATAATAACAAAGCACCACTATTCCTAAAGATAATTAAGTCAGAGGTTTTAAAACGATGCCTTATTATTTTGCGTAGTCACAACCACTGTGCAGAGGCTCCTCTGTTAAAGACCACCTCCAGCCAAAAAAAAGTCTGAATGGCAATACATATATGTCGTCTATGCACTGTGTACAGTTAGATGAACATATAAAGTTTATATTTGGTACATTGATCGTAGTGGATAGAACAGACTTCTATTTATATCTGTAGCAGCACTTCCTTATTTCGCCTCATGCTGAAGCTTTGTGTCTCCCCTCCAGCCTGGTTCCCTCCTCTGCCCCTCCCTCCCCTGCTCTCTGCCTGCCTGGATCAAATTATTTCTTTTTTCACAGTGTGTAACAGAGACACAGAACTGCTGTCTTGGTATGGCTTTTTGCTATAATTATTTCAGATATATTTCTGTCTGCCTAGATGAGATCACATGAGGGGTGGGGTTATGACATCAATCCCCCAGCATCCTTTGCACCTATGGTCTGGAAATGAAAATGCTAGGGCCCAATTTCGCACTGGGGGATGGTGATTTCAAGACCATATGTGGAATATGACCCTGGGGGTGATAAAATCACACTTTATTATGTGTGATTTTATATATCTTGGTAACTTATTAGGTTTAAAGAGACTCCTAAAATTGCACTTTTTATTTAACAGTTGTCTTCAGCATTATAACACAAGCTACAATGCTGCATCCCCATGGCAGATCGCTACATTTAAACCCCCCAAATCCTCTGGGCTAAATATGGGGAGCGCTTCCTCATAGAACAGTTTTAGAAGAAAAAACTGTCGACTCGGTAATGCTTTGATAAATCTGGCCCAGAGATCCCCGGAGATTGACGTGAATTGAGGCAGAGCTGCAGCTCAGAGCTCTGCCTACCCAGGCAGCAAAATCCATGACTTGGAAAGTCATGGATTTTTGCCCTAAGATTTCGGGGGCTTAAAGAGAGTCTGAAGTGAGAATAGATCTCGCTTCAGACCTCATATATAGCAGGGGCACGTGTGCCCCTGCTAAAACGCCGCTATCCCGCAGCTTAACGGGGGTCCCTGTCCCCCCAAACCCCCTCCGTAATGCGGGGGAGCGCTTCCTGGTTGGGGCAGGGCTAACCGCCGCAGCCCTGCCCCACGCGCGTCTGTCAGCGCGTATCTCTGCCTCTCCCCCGCCCCTCTCAGTCTTCCTTCACTGAGAGGGGCGGGGGAAAGGCGGCGATGCGCGTCTGATAGACGCGACTGGAGGCAGGGCTCCAGCCGTTAGCCCTGCCTCCAGGAAGAATATTTCCGACCAACTTTTGCGGGGGGTGGGTTGGGGGTGAAGGGACCCCCGTTTAGCCGCGGGATAGCGGCGTTTTAGCAGGGGCACACGTGCCCCTGCTATATATGAGAGCTGAAGCGAGATTTAGTCTCGCTTCAGTGTCTCTTTAAATGTAGCGATCTCCCACTGCGATGCGGCAGTTTAACTTGTGTTATACTGCTGAAGGTAACTGTTAAATAAAAAGTGCAATTTTAGGAGACTTCAGAGTCTCTTTAAAGCAAACTGTAATTTATAATTTAGGTACTTTATCATATAAGACGTGTATAACGGAAGGACTAATGCCTTATTTGGATTGGAGAGATCTAAGCAGTGTTGTAGAGTACCTGAGATGGGTGATTATAAAGAAAATCTACATACTGTACCTGGGAGTTCCTCTGGCCTGATCGCTCCCAGGCCGTCCATTTCTGCCTCTCCATTTGCCTGCAACTGCCCCTGGAAAATCCAGTCGGTGCAGTCCGGCCAGGCGCGCTCCCGTCTCACTCCCACTGCTGGGAGCGTTCTGTGCCTGCGCAGGTGCAGAACGCTCCTAGCGACGTGAGTGCGGCTGATGCGCAGTTGGCCCCTAACTAGAGAACTTTCGGGGGCCAATTGCGGGTGAACAGAGATGCAGAAGAGAATGGTGTGAAAGCGATCAGGCCAGAGGGGCTGGAGGAAGCCCCAGGTATGTATATGTTCTTTATAATCCCCCATCTCAGGTTCTCTTTAACCACTTGAGGACTGCAGTGGTAACCTCCCCCCCCCCCCCCCCCTTAAAGACCAGGCACTTTTTCTTAAAATTGGCCACTGCAGCTTTAAGGCCAAGCTGCAGGACTGTATAACTCAGCACACAAGTGATTCCTCTCCCCTTTTCTCCCCACCAACAGAGCCCTCTGTTGGTGGGGTCTGATCGCCCCCACTGTGTTTATTTTTTTTTTTTAATAAATAGTTGGGGGATTTTTTTGTAATATTTGTTGCTATTTTATTTTATTTCTTCAAAATCCCCTCCCTCCCCCCAGCCGGCCAATCACAGTGATCGGCTGTCATAGGCTTCTGCCTATGAGAGCCGATAGCTCTCTTGTCCCCAGTACAGCGCTGCCGCTGATCGCAGCGCTGTACATGTAAATACACGGCGTGTAACAGTCTTCCGAGCGGCGATCACCACTCGGACCCTGAAGGCGGAGCTCCGCTCTGCCCACCAAGCGGGAGGCTGCGTGCGATCTCCTGCAAACTGCTGCCCCAGGACTTTACAGCATTAGCTGGTCCTGGGGCTGCTGCCGTGCCCAGGCCCATCGGCGTGATGCGGTCGGCAAGCGGTTAAAGGACAACTGAAGCGAGAGGGATTGGGAGGCTGCCATATTTATTACCTTTTAAACAACACCAGTTGCCTGGCTGTCCTGCTGATCCTCTGCCTCTAAAACTTAGGCATAGACCCTGAACAAGCATGCAGCAGATGAGGTGTGTCTGACATTATTGTCAGATCTGACAAGATTATCTGCATGCTTGTTTCTGGTGTAATTCAGACACTACTGCAGCCAAATAGATAAACAGGGTTCCTAGGCTTATGTTTGTACTTATGTTTATAGACCTGCAAAAAAAAATAAAATATAGCACCACCACACAGCTCGCCTACGCCTGGATCCATTTGCTGCATTCTTCGCCCTGTCAGCTCTCCCATTCCGCAGCCATGTCCCACATATCTGCCGGCATATTCACAGCTATGGCTGACCCGGAAGTAACCCAAAAGCACTTCTGAGTCAGCGCTATAGCAATGGAAAAGACACGGCGGCGGAACGGAAGAGCTGACAGAGCAGAAGGATCCAGGAGTAGGTGACTTTTCTGGTGGTGCTTTTTTTTTTTTCTTCAGATCTCAAATTTTTGGCGATGCAAGGGGGCGTGATCGGGATGGATAACTGCAACTTCCTCCCCGCCCATAACATACCATAATGGTGCTGTGACATATGTCACAGCACCATTCAAACAAGGGCACTTATATTAAACAAACCCACTCTCTGGGTTCAGGGGTGTTTTAAAAGGAAATAAATATGGCAGCCTCCATATCCCTCTCATTATCCAACTAGTAGAGAAGAGCGGCCATGCACATCCCTTGTAGAGCTTCACTTTTATTCAAAAAGCATTAAAAGGCATACATTACATTTCTTGCAGATAATGGAGAGAGGTACAGGCAGTATGGGGAGGTCAACAGCTGTTTTGTGCCATTATGTGTGGTGATACATCGTCAGGACATATCCCTCTCATTATAGTTGTCCTTTAACTGATCAATTGTTTCATAGCAGAACAGTGTGAGGAGCTTGCAGTTAAAACACATAATCAGGGGCGGATTGACAACTCATGGGGCCCCCGGGCAATAGGAGATTACGGGGCCAAGTACACTCGCAAGCCACACCCACTTGCACGGCAGAGGCGTAGGTGCCTCCAATATAGGTAGTCAGTACAGTTTACCCCCTGTATAGGTTAGATAGGTAGGTGCCTCCAGTATAGGTTAGATAGATAGGTGCCCACAGTATAGGTTAGATATGTGCCTCCAGTATAGGTTAGATAGATAGGTAGGTGCCTCCAGTATAGGTTAGATAGATAGGTGCCCGCAGTATAGGTTAGATAGGTAGGTGCCTCCAGTATAGGTTAGATAGATAGGTGCCCGCAGTATAGGTTAGATATGTGCCTCCAGTATAGGTTAGATAGGTAGGTGTAGGTGTTTAAAGTGTACCTGTAGGGGAAAAAAAAGACCCTTGGGGGGGTACTTACTTCAGGAGGGGGAAGTCTATTAAGTCTAAAAAGGTTTCCTCCTAAGTAGATGTTGCAGTAGGAGAACAGAGGCGCCAGCAGAATAAAAGTGGATAAAACCTTTAAAATTTGCTTGGAGGAAGTGGTGGACTTACCTCCATAAAGCAGACACGAAAGACTGTCTGAAAAGTAGCAATCACATTTATTATATAGTACCCCAAAAGTGCAACGCGTTTCGCAGGCTGAGCCCGCTTCATCAGGCAATAAACGTGGGGACAAAACAGAATTCCAGCAATAGCAGGTGTAGCGACTCCTCCTAAGTAGAAGCAATCCAGCACTGGCTCTCTCTAAAAACACACAGGCGCAGCTGCACCACAAGGCAATATTTGCACCTGCACTCCTGCGTAAGCACAGTACAAGCGTGCCCTCGGGCTCCGGCTGAAATAATCGCCCCCGATTTGTTCGGCGCTACTGCACAGGCGCGAGTCACCTGGGCAATAGAGTGGACCGGATCAGGCTCGGCTATTTCTGCCAGAGGCTGAGGGGAAGATGGTACTGCACCTGCACAGGAGAGCAGATGTAAATATTATTGCCGTGTGCAGTTCGGGGGGTGCCAGTGTTGGAACGAGAAGGCACAGGAGAACGGGAAAAGCCTCATAAGGATCCAGAGGCTTCCCCCTCCCGAGGTAAGTACCCCCCAGGGGCTCTTTTTTTCCTTACATATTTTTGTAAAAGAAAATCTGAAGCGTAAAAAGAAAAATGAGTTTGATATGTACCTACTGTATGTAGATACTGTATAAGGCTGTGGGTCCCAAAGAGCCTTGCTAGTCCTCTCTCTGTCCCCTTGTTCCTCCACTGGGCCCCGGTGAGGTTCTTTGATTTTGGAGGAAAAGTTAGATAATCACCTTTAGAAGAGGGAAGTCTCTGGATAGTCCGAGAAGCCCCCATCCTCCCCAAGCCCACTGATCCAGCGCTGGGACCCTCTAGATCATACATGTCAAGCTCTGGCCCGCGGGCCAAATCTGGCCCTCAGAGCCATTCAATTTGGCCCCAAGTGGTTTCCCCACTTTGCATAGAAGATGAGGGTCCCAGCAACCAGCGGCGGGCTCAAGAAGGATCGGAGAAGCCTCATGAGGATCCAGAGGCTTCACTCTAGTTTCGAAAGTATCTAATTCCCTGGTGCTTCCATGGCAGCATACGATGGGTTATCGCCCTGCCCATTAACCCCATTGGACACTCTAACTATAAGATTTTTGCAAGCCCATAGACCACCATTCTTTTTTGTTTGTCCTCCCTTCCCGTTGGACATATCTTTGGTTGCTTACAGCAAATCCTCCAGGGTTTATCCCTTTCCCTGGGGAAGCCTCCAGTGAGTGCTAAATGCACTACAGAGAGTGCCGGTCCGATCCCGGATTGAATGTCTGTTAAATACAGACGTATGGTGCATGCTGCGCATAACTTTTTCTTTTTTCCTCCCTTTGCTTATAAATCTCTTACCTAGGATTTGTGTGGTCGGGGCAGCTGGCGCCGCGTGTTTCGCCAGCCGCTCTGCCGTTCTGTCAGTGGGCAGAGCGGACTTTCTCTAGCTGGAGGGTCTGGAAATCTCCCTGAAGATCCATCCGTTTGGCTGAACGCCATGGCGTCTTCTCGCGCACGCGCGCGCGAGATTTCAGCTGTTTTGTAGTCTGGCCGGAGGTTTGGCCTTCTTGCCCTTACTTCCGGTCACGGCGGCCATCTTTGTTGTGGGCAAAGCTCGACTGAGCATGCCCAGAGCCTGGAAGGCCATTTAAGCAGCTGATTTCGTCCTGACAGGTGCTTTTTCAGAAAGCTCCTGTCGGGATCGCTGAGAGGAAGCCTGCACACTTGCCTATGTTGCAGACAGCATACAGCGCTCATACATTATAGGTATAATGTCGGCAAACAGTTTTTGGTTTAAAAAAAAAACAAACTTTTTCTATCTTTGTTTTTCTGACTAATTTTTATGTCTATCTTTCTTATGCTTGCAGCTTTATAAAACCCTACAATGGGGGGCACCAAAGATCGGAAGAAAGACCAAAGGTTTGTAAGCCTTATTATAAAAAAAAAAAAAAAAAAAAAAAAAGGAGGGTCAGTGCAGTGGCAGTGTGAATACTAATTAGTATTCCTTTCAGCCCTTCTAGACCTAAAAACCAAGATGACCGCAAGACCTCAGGAAACTACCAATCAAGTTCCTCTTATCGGTCGACTAGGCAAAGTCGTTCAAAGTCTCGACATCCATCTCCACAATATTACTATAAACCTAGATCAAGATCAAGATCAAAGAGAAGATCTCTTACCCCTCAACGCAGAAAGACTCCTCCAAGACCAAATCCGGCGGATTGTTGGATGTGTGGTAGGAAGGCAATTCCGGACAAAATCGTTTGTGAGAGGTGCTTACAGGAAAACGCATCCTCTAATTCAGAAGATTCTTCTAGAGTGCTGCAACTCATAAAACAAGCTGTCAGAGAAGAAATTGCTGCACAAGTGGGTACGATTGATAAAGGTCCCACCTCGGCACCCTCGGTTCCATCCACTTCAAGAGCGACTGTACCTCCACCGCTTGATATGGACGTGGATACACAAGAAGATTCTAACTCAGATGGAGAAGAACCGGTTGCCTTTCAGTTCTCTCTGGTCGAGCCGTTAATTAAAGCTATCAAAGAAGCTCTGCAGTGGGCTGACCCAGACGAAGCTTCATCAGAAGTTGGAAAATATTACCCTCAATTGACTAAGGTTGGCCCTTCGTTCCCTCTAATGAAGGAGATTAAAGGAATTATAGATGAGGAATGGTCTAAGGTTGAAGGGAAAACCTCCTTTACGAACAGATGGGCAAAATTAAATCCCTTAAAAGGCTCGGAATCACATTCCCTACACTCAGCACCAGGGGTGGATGCTTCCGTTGCAAATTTGGCAAAATACGTCACTTTACCATTAGAGGATTCAGCAGCCTTTAAAGATCCTTTAGACCCGAGGATGGAAAGCGATTTGAGGAAGACTTACTTATCGGCTGGAGCGGCATGCAGAACATCAATTGCCTAACCTCTCTTTCTAGAGCCATGAAGATATGGACTAACAACATAGAGGAAGCTGTAAGATCAGGAGCTGATGTAGAACAAGTTGTTTCAGCACTAGAAGATTTAAAAATTGCTTCCGACTTCGTAGGAGAAGCAGCTATAGACGGAGTCCGGGCATCTTCAAGAGCAATGCTTACTACAGTGACCGCAAGAAGATCACTGTGGTTAAGACCTTGGAGTGCTGATGCAGGCTCAAAACAAACCTGGGTAAAGATACCCTTTAATGGGAAGTTGCTCTTTGGAAAAAAACTGGATACAGCTATATCGAGAAAATCTGGAGGTAAATCTGGGGATATTCCTCAGGACAGGAAGTCGAGAAAGCAACGCTTTTCACAGAGGCCTCAAACCCAAAAGTACGCAAACGTCAGATCCTATAGACCAGGAAAAGAATATCAGAGGAGATGGCAAGGAGGCCAGTCAAACCTGAACAAGCCAGTAAAGTCAACTACTTCGGTTCGCCAGGCTCAGGGTAAGTCTTTTTGAGGCCTTGTCCGTTCACACTTTGTCAGTCGGAGCAAGGCTCAGGGCCTTCGCTCCAGTGTGGACGGACAAGATTTCAAATCCCTGGGTTCTGTCGACCATAAAAAATGGCCACAGATGGGACTTCAAAAAAGTTCCGAAGAATATCTTTCATCAAACCCATCTTCCAACTTCAAAAGAAAAAAGGATATGTTTGCTTCAGTACGTAAGGCAGTTAGTACAGCAAAACGCAGTGCAGGAAGTTCCAACCTCACAAAGAGGCAAGGGTGTCTACTCGCCTCTCTTCTTGGTGGCAAAGAAGACGGGAGATTGGAGACCAGTCATCGATCTGAAGAGGTTAAACAAGCATATCTACCTACCGAGATTCAAAATGGAATCCCTTCAGTCTATAATACTATCAGTCCAACCAGACGACTTCATGGTCTCGATAGACTTAAAAGATGCCTACTTCCACATACCAATTCACAGCCAATTTCAACAATATCTCAGATTTGTAGTACAGAACCTTCACTTCCAATTTGCAGCCCTTCCCTTTGGGCTTTCAACGTCACCAAGAACTTTCTCCAAAGTACTTCAAGAACCTATAGCTCTACTCAGACAGAATGGGATTCGGATATTTCATTATCTAGACGATATCTTAATACTGTCCCGCTCTGCGAAACAACTTGTGAAGGACACACAAGTATCCTTGACGCTACTTCAGGATCTTGGTTGGATAATAAATACACAAAAGAGTCAACTACATCCTTCAAGGTCCATGATTTACCTAGGAGCATCTTTCGACACTATCAAGAACACAGTCTCTCTACCATTGACAAAAGTCCCGACCATACTTCAATGGGTCAAAAAAGCTTGTTCAGTTTCTTACCTGTCGGCAAGAGAATGTCTGCAACTATTGGGGACTCTGTCCGCAACAATACCGATGATAAGGTGGGCACATTGGCATATGCGGGGGTTTCAGTTACCCTTTCTCCTACAGTGGAACAGGAAGAATCTGGATCAGATGATACAAGTCTTCCCTGTGATGAAAGATTGCCTTCTGTGGTGGATGGAAGAGGAACATCTGCTGAGGGGTTTTTCTCTTCTTCCGCTACAATGGATATGTGTAACCACCGACGCAAGCATCTTAGGATGGGGGGCATGGTGTCAGAATCAGACAGTTCAAGCCCGCTGGCCATCTCGTCCTGCTGTAGGCAGCTCGAACTTGTTAGAATTAAGAGCAGCACGTCTAGCCCTCAAAGCCTTTCGTCATCTTCTCCAAGGGAGACCGGTATGCATAAGGACGGACAATTCGACAACAGTCGCCTATGTACAGAATCAGGGGGGGACTCGCAGTCGAGTCCTCAATCAGGAAGCAGCTCTTCTCTTTGCATGGGCAGAGGAAAATCTGCACTATCTCAAAGCAGTCCATCTCCCAGGTTGTCTCAACAAGAAGGCAGACTATTTATCAAGAAACGTTGTGGACAACAACGAATGGTCACTGGATCAGGAGACATTTCACCAGCTCACTCAAGTGTTCGGGAGGCCAGAGATAGACCTTTTTGCCTCGGAATACAACCGAAAACTTCCTCAATTCTTCTCCCGGTTCCCTACTCCAGCAGCTCCGGCAGTGGATGCTCTAGCCCAGCAGTGGCCCCCGGTCCTGTTATATGCCTTTCCACCAGTGCCTCTGATCTTCCGCTTTTTACGCAAGACCATGATGGAGAGAGCGTCTGTGCTGGCAATTCTACCATACTGGCCAAACAGAGTGTGGTTCCCACTCTTGTTGCAGCTGTCCCAGGCACAACCTCTACTTCTGAAAGTCTCACCAACATTACTGACACAGGCAAATGTCCTCCACCCAGCTCCGGACAAGCTTCATCTTTCAGCTTGGATGTTGAAGGGAAGAGGTTAACAAACCTAGGCTGTTCGCCGGCAGTAATCGATACATTATTAAAATCGAGAAAGTCTTCCACAAATACTGTTTACAGGAAGGTATGGAGTAAATTTGAGGAGTACGCTTCCAGGCGTGATTTTCAACCTTCTTCTGCATCTTTTTCCAATGTTTTGGGATTTCTCCAAGCCGGACTTGAGTTGGGGTTAAGTTATAACACCTTAAAACTTCAAGTAACTGCATTGTCTTCCCTCTCAGGAGAAAAGTGGTCTTCTAATCCACTAGTAAAGCAGTTCCTAAGAGCTACTCTAAAGCTAAGGCCTCCTAGGAAAAATTATTTCCCGAAGTGGGATTTACCAACAGTCCTGGACTATTTGTCTACGTCTCAGTTCTACCCAATAGAGAATTGTTCCTTCACTAATCTGACGTATAAGTTGACCTTTCTATTGGCAATTACCTCTGCAAGGAGGGTTTCAGAACTTCATGCCTTAGGAGCCCAGGATCCTTATATTGTATTCTATCACGATAGAGTGGTTCTGAGGCCCATACTTGACTTTCTGCCGAAGGTAGTTACTCCTTTCCATTTAGACAATGAGTGGACTCTGCCAGCATTCTTTAAAGAGAATGATCCATCTACACCACATCCGCTGGATGTCCTTACCTTGTTGAAGACATACTTGAGTCTCTCACAGCCCTTTAGACAGTCTCAACGTCTTCTGCTCGTGCCAGTGGGGCACAGGAAAGGTAAAGGGGCGGCTACAAGGACAATTGCTTCCTGGATACAGAAAGTGATCTCCAATGCATATAAGTCCAAGGGACTTGCTCCTCCTATCCATTCTGCGGCTCATTCAACTAGAGGAATAGCTTCCTCATGGGCATCCTTAGCTGGAGTGTCATTGACCTCCATTTGCAAAGCCGCAAGTTGGAAATCCAGCAATACTTTCCTAGACCACTATAAAGTTGATCCGTCTTTGCTTACTTCTGTAGATGTTGGACGTTCAATAATTGTCTCTGCTACAGCTGTTTAATAAACGATATGTTTTTTCCCTCCCTCTGAAGTTTTTGTGGATAGTTAAATCCCATCGTATGCTGCCATGGAAGCACCAGGGAATTTAGAAAATTTAAATACTTACCTAAAGGAAATTTACTTTTCCTGGTGCAATTACATGGCAGCATGCGAACCCACCCAGGCGGGAGGACTATAGTTACAAGAATGGTGGTCTATGGGCTTGCAAAATCTTATAGTTAGAGTGTCCAATGGGGTTAATGGGCGGGGCGATAACCCATCGTATGCTGCCATGGAATTGCACCAGGAAAAGAAAATTTCCTTTAGGTAAGTATTTAAATTTTCTAAATTTTGGAGCTAGTCTAGTTGAGGGGACCCAACGGAAAACCTTAGGCCAATAGCTGCTTCCTGCTCAGGGCAATTCGGTTGTGTCCACTAATTTGTTAGTAATAGGGGACCCAGTGAGAAATACTATCCATGCCACCAACAAATAGGTGTAGCGAAGTTGTTTGCAGCAATTTGCTTACGTCCACTGAATTGTTGAGTTAGTGGAAACAGTAAAATTGCACACCAGGACCTTCGGCGTCTGGTCTTTGGGCACTGCGGTCACTTTGGTTACTGCCTCAGCTCGCACGACTTCACTAAACCTATTCAGTTGGTGGTGTGAATAGTGTTTCCTTCTGGATCCCCTATTTCTTATGAATTAGTGGTCGTGAACAGAAAGCTGCCATGAGTCCAACATTATGGAACTCCCTACCTCCCCCCATTAGGGTTTCGCCCTCCTTCAACATCTTCAAGAAGGCCCTCAAAACTCTGGTCCCCTACCTTTCGTGTCCCCACCTCTCCCTCTAGATTGTAAGCTTTTGTGCAGGGCCCTCCTCCTTATGCCTCCTAGCTGTTCACGCACCTCCATCACTGTAGACTAGTGTTGTCCGGATCATGAACGATTCGGATCTTTGATTCCGAATCTATTTTGTGAGTCTAATCATCCGAATCATCAAAATGAGTAATTCGGATCGCAAAGGGGGCAGGGCTAGGAGTGGCACGCCCCTCCTCTCAGCGGGCAGCGGGGTCCTGGAAGCAGAGCAGAGATGGATCGCTCTGTTGGACGGGAGCCAGCCTTGCAGGGACAGGTAGATCAGAGAGAGGGGACATCGGTGCCACTGCCAGATATATGTAGAGCACACATACTGGCTATAACGTGCTGCTCATTATAGGCTGTCTGTTCCGTAGTTGTGCACATTGAACAAATTGGAAACTTTTGGCACAGCTCAGTAACGTTACAGACAGCGTGCTGGGCTAGGACAGGGCAGGCACTGTGATTGCTGTGCAATATGATCCTTCTGCACTGCTCTAAACAGCTGCACTTCACTTCTGGGAATGCTTTGGGGAATGCTTTCTTTCACTGTGCGATGTTTGCATTCAAAGTATACAGATGAACATATAGGTGAAATATATGTAAAGCATATGATTGCAGCATGTGGGTATTGTGTACAAGCAAACATTTCTGCTCACTGCTCGTCCCTCCTCCCTTCTCTGTCCACTCCCTGCCCTCTGTCCATCTTCTCCCCTTCTCTGTGTGTCCACCCCCCCCCCTCCCCTTCTCCTGTCCTGCTAGTCATGTCACCCCTGAATGCTTCCCTTGTAAAATGATCCGAGATTCGGATCAAAGATCCGGATCTTTTCAATGATCCGATTCGAATCATCTGAATCATTGAAAAGATCCGAACTTCGCATCTCTACTGTACACCCATCCTATGGATCTGAGTGAACTCAACTTGTCTAATCTTCATGCTCCCATCCAGTGACTGACTAAGCATTACATTGTACTCAACTGTGTTGCATGATCTGGTTTGCTTGTATTCCTGTATTGTCTTATTGCTGTATGGCACCCCTAAATATTGTCTGTAACCTTAATGTACAGCACTGTGTAATATGTTGGCACTTTATAAATACAATAAATAAATAAATAATGACTCCCTTCAACTGCACAAGCATCCTTAGTTAAAGGGAAACTTAAAGAGAATCTGTATTGTTAAAATCGCACAAAAGTAAACATACCAGTGCGTTAGGGGACATCTCCTATTACCCTCTGTCACAATTTCGCCGCTCCTTGCCGCATTAAAAGTGGTTAAAAACAGTTTTAAAAAGTTTGTTTATAAACAAACAAAATGGCCACCAAAACAGAAAGTAGGTTGATGTACAGTATGTCCACACATAGAAAATACATTCATACACAAGCAGGCTGTATACACCCTTCCTTTTGAATTTCAAGAGATCATTTGTGTGTTTCTTTCCCCCTGCAGCTATCTTCCACTGAAGTGTCAGGCTGTTTCTTCCTGCAGAGTGCAGACAGCTCTGCCTGTATGTAATTCCTCAGTATGTGAAAGCCCAGCCAGCTCAGAGGAGGATTTATCCAGCTTGTAAAAGATAAGAGAGAAGAGTGAAGCTGCCCTAATCTAAATAATACACAGGCAGTGTGCAGAGAGGGGCCTGGAGGGGGGAGATGCATCACAGAACCACAACACTGAAGAACTTGGCAGCCTTCCAGACACAGGCTGACAAGAGAGAGATAAGTTGATTTATTACAGAGATGGTGATAGTAGAACGTGCTGCAGTAAGCCAGAACACATTAGAATAGCTTTTGGAACTTGTAGGATGATAAAAAACAGGATGCAATTTTTGTTACAGAGTCTCTTTAAGTCAACTATAAAAAATGATTTACTCACCCGGGGCTTCCCTCAGCCCCCAGCAGCCGATCGGTGCCCTCGCAGCCCCACTCTGACGCTCCAGGACCTGCCAGCGGGGGCGATATACAGGCTGGGAACGCGAAGAATAACTCGCGTTCCCATGCCTGTCGGCCGGTGACGGCCAAACCGGAAGTGTTCGCTGGTGGGTCCTGGAGCGTCAGAGCGGGGCTGCGAGGGCACCGATCGGCTGCTGGGGGCTGAGGGAAGCCCCAGATGAGTAAATCTCATTTTTTATAGTTGACGTAAGTTTCCCTTTAAGCCATTTATCTCCCCTCATTCCTGAAAGAGTGAGATGGAAAACAAAGAGGGGACAGGGGTTTAGTTTGGTATGCACCCCACCCTTCATAGCTCTGACATTGGCCATTATACCCAATGAGCCCTGCCTGTGACTACCACATGCTAGTAGCAAGCTCCTCTCTCCCCCCATGACGAATCTGGGGTTGACTGGCTGTGGTTGCCATGATTGGCCAATGAGCGGAGCGCTCGGAATCTTTTCTCCGCACTCTGCTGTCACATATCAGGCTGCAATAGGATCTTGGAATGTGATGGGCACCGCCATCAGCCAATTAGGGAAGAAAACGCCATAGCAAGCGGCTTATGAATAATGCAGCAATTGATGTTGATCGGCAAGCCGCTTAGCCAATCACAGGGAGGAAGGCTTCCTTGGGTGCGCTGGGATTGGTGGAGGCAGAGGCGGGCCCTCGTTCCTTCTGTCAGATTGCGCGGCTCGCGGTTGGCTGGCTGAAGTCACATGAGTAGGTGTGAAGATGGCTGCGCCGGTGGATGATGAGTTTGAAGATGCCCCAGATGTAGAGCCACTGGAACCCACTTTGCTCAATGTGATAGAGCAGCGCTCGCTACGCTGGATCTTCGTGGGGGGAAAGGGAGGAGTAGGGAAGACCACATGCAGGTGAGTCGCGAGGACTGATCTAAGCAGGCCGGAGGGAGGGGGGAGCTGTGTGCAGGTGGACTGTACCAAATCACCCGCTATAGGGGAGACCGTGTGGGAGCAACCATTTGTACGGCAGGGGTGTTGGGTATAAATCAGTAGTGCAGGAGCCCCCTCTGCTGCTTCTATTGTCTAAATGGGTAAAATGTACCCCGCCCCCACATTGCAGACAGTGTCCAACTACAAGTCCCAGTATGACAGGGCGCACTGGAAGTTACAGGTCTTTCCTATGTAACCCCTGCATCTGATTACTTGTAAAGGGAAACCCCTATTTCCCACCCATAACATCTGATCGTGGTATGGTAGAGGTAGATTTACTTTAAAGGGAACCTGAACTGAGAGTGATATGGAGGCTGCCATATTTATTTCCTTTAAAGAAAACCTATAGTGAGGATAATGTATTTAAAATAAACACATGATGTAGCTGCAAATGAATATTACATACTAACCTCGCCATCAGTTCCTCTCGGAATCCCACCATTTTCTTCTTTCAGTGATCTGTTCCAGTTCTGACAATATTTTGTCAGAACTGAAAAATACAAGTTGCTGTCAGTTATATATCAGCAGTTACAATTGAATGTGCAAGGTAATGTCCATGCTTCCCTATGGCTTAAGTAGGCGATATTACAGTTTAACAGTGAGCAGACCAGGAAATTGTTAGGGGGTAATGGCCATTTCTAAAATGGAGGATGGAGAATTCCTTTGATAGCAGTGGACAAATGGAATGCAGGAGAGGAGAAAAAGATCGAGGAGTAGACTACATGGGAAGTAAGTATGGTATGGTTATTTTGACTTTTTATTTTCAGTTCAGGCAATACCAGTTGCCTGGCTGTCCTGCTGGTCCTTTGCCTCTAATACTTTTAGCCATAGACCCTGAACAAGCTCTGTGCATGATGTCATGATTTGCGTAATGCGCAGAGCACTCCCGGCCACAGTTGCATGCTTGAGGGTCGTGCAAAAGCTGTCCAAGCACCCTCTGCAGTGAGTTCTGACTACAGCAACCTCGACTAGGCTGCCGGGGGGAGGGGGGTTAGATAATAAAGGGGGACACAGGAGAATGGGGGGGGGGGGGGGGGAGGTGGCCATCAGGACAGTTCACCATATATGCCAGCACCTCCCGATTCGTCTCCGGTATCCTTCAAAGTAGATTTTTGTATCGCTCAATAAAACTGTCCCGTGTCTCAGAGTGCTAAACTATTTGAACTATTGACTATTTTCTCATCTATCCCCTGCTCTCAGAAGCCCAGTTCTCTGCCAGAAAAGTATTTTATGGCTGTAATTCCTTAGTGACGGAAGCTATAGCCTGACTAGAGAAAAAGTGGCAGTTGCATAGCTGAATATTAACTCTTTTAGTCAGATGAAAAGCAACACTGTATATTTATTTGTGTGCTAGGAACTATACACCAGTTTATCTCATCATGTTACTTAAAACAGACCCAAACCAAACATTTTTTTAATGCAAAATATTTAGTTGCACCACTCTGACACATACAAAGATAAGTAAACACTAATGCATGAATCGCACACCTGAAACAATCATATGGCTTATGCAGTCAGGGCTGGTGCACACCTAGCGGCTTTTTCAGCGTTTCTGCAGCCGCTTGCGGCTGCAGATCCGCTTGGTCAATGTATCTCAATGGGGTGGTGCACACCACAGCGGGAGGCGTTTTGCAGAAACGAAAAATGCCGGGGTGAGGCATTTTTTGGATTGCGGAGGCGTTTCTGCCTCAATGTTAAGTATAGGAAAAACGCAAACCGCTCTGAAAAACGGCGTTTTTGTTACAGAAGCTGTTCAGTAACAGCTTTACTGTAACAATATATGAAATGTACTATACTGAAATCCGCTGCAGCAATCCGCAAAACGCTAGCAAAACGCCATAGAAAAATAAGAAAAAGCGTTTCAAAATCTGCTAGCATTTTGCGGATCTTCTAGCAGTTTTTCGTGTGCAC
Source organism: Hyperolius riggenbachi (assembly GCF_040937935.1). Taxonomy (NCBI): domain Eukaryota; kingdom Metazoa; phylum Chordata; class Amphibia; order Anura; family Hyperoliidae; genus Hyperolius; species Hyperolius riggenbachi. The sequence continues at coordinate 63,707,059 of NC_090648.1, forward strand.
CAGGCCTCAGACATCAGTCAGAAATCTACGTCTACGTCTGCGTCAGATCTCCACGTCTATGGCTAAAAGTATTAGCGGCTGAGGGTAAGTAGGGCAGCCAGGCAATCTGCATTGGTATTCTGCATTATTTAAAATATAAATGTCAGCATCCACATCCCTCTCACTTCAGGTGTGCTTTAAAGGGGAACTGAAGTAAGAGGTATACGGAGGCTGCCATATTTATTTCCTTTTAATCAATACCAGTTGCCTGGCAGCCCTGCTGATCCTCTGCCTCTAATACTATTAAACATAGCCCCTGAACAAGCATGCAGCAGATCAGAGGTTTCTGATATTATTGTCAGATTTGACAAGACTAGCTGCATGCTTATTTCTGGTGTTATTCAGATACTACTACAGAGAAATGACCAGCGGGGCTGCCAGGCAACTGGTATTGATTAAAAGTAAATAAATAAGGCAGCCTCCGTATACCTCTTACTTCAGTTCCCCTTTAACTCATTAGCAGCTTCAATGGTTGTCTCGTTTGAGATAAGTGCACTGCTTTGAACCTCAGTCCCAGAACTCATTGTTCTGTAAATATCTTGGAATGCTTTGATCTCTCCCAGCTAACAGAAAATACAGAAGCTGAAAGCAGAAGTCCTTTAATATTGTCTCACTGCCATCTAGTGACAAGTGGCAATAAATACAGATTACAGCAGTACTATTTAGTAGCAAGGAAATGTAACAAATAAGTACCTGTAATTAAAAAAAAAAGTGCTAAGATAATTGTCCTGGAGCATTTGTAAGCCTCTAAGGCCTAGTTCACATCATACACGCCTCTGTGCACAGTTGGAATCGCATATGACCTGGTGACACACAAGAAAGGGAGAAGGGCATAGACAGCCCTTCTCCCATTCACATCTACTGTGCTGTGCAGCAGTACGATGCGCTATGATGCACTTGCGTACTGCTGCCTGCATTGTGCCCGCAAGCACAGAGCTGACCCAACACTGTCAATGGATGGGATCAGCAGCGTAGCGGCGCAGATTGCGTGCGATCGTATGCGTTGCACTCTGATCGCACAGCCATCTGCGCTGTGTAGATGTGAACGAGGCCTCAGGGTGATTTTAGGCATGCCTGGAAGACTACATTCCAGATTAGATTAGAATAAGGTAAAACGTGGTGGGTAAAATGTATATCTCTTTTCTGCGCTCCACAGCTGCAGCTTGGCTGTGCAGTTGTCCAGGATTCGGGAGAGTGTGCTGATCATTTCTACAGACCCCGCCCACAACATCTCCGATGCCTTCGACCAGAAGTTCTCCAAGGTCCCCACTAAAGTGCGAGGCTACGATAACCTTTTCGCTATGGTAAGTAGCCCAGCTTGTCCAGCAGGAATTACACAGGGATTCTTTATTACCCTTATGCTACCAACTATGCCAAATTGTAACTGAAAAGTTGATTAAATTTCAGTATTTTTTGAGAGCTGGAAGTTTTAGATCTCATTGACTTTTTTATATAGTTTGTTTTAAAATATTCGATTATTTTGCAATCCTTTTATGAGGATCACATTGGGATCCTTATGTACGTGGCAGACCAGCATAAGAGGAACTATTGAAATGGACTAAGTGGTAATGCATTGGCAAACGCCACATTGACTAGCATGCATTGTTAAGGCGGACCTGAAATCAGAATGTCCTCTCTGCTCTAAAAGATAAACGGCATAATAACCTTTTAAATAAAAAAAAATTGCTTTGTTACAGCTGATACAAATCCTGACGTAAATCTGTAGTGTGTCTACTTCCTGCTTTTATGGAAGCAGACATAAAGTTAACATCCTGTGTTTAAAAATAAGATGCTCTGCTGAGGCAGCCAGCTGACGCAGCTGAGAGATCAAATTACACCCTGTGCTTGGTCAAGAGGAGGGGGCATTAGACAGACTTAAAGCGGATCCGAGATGAAAAACTAACTATAACAAGTAACTTGTCTATATATCTTATCTAAAGTTTAGATTTACACAGCAAATCTAGCTGCAAACCGCTATAATAGAAAATGATTATTTCTTCCTGTGATACAATGACAGCAGCCATGTTGTTTGTAAACATTACACAAAGGCAAGCTTATCTATATCTTGATCACTAAGCCTGTGAAAAAAAAACCTAATCCCCCCCCCCCCCTCCTCCCTCCTCGCCTCTGAAATCAATGGCTAGTAACACCTCCTCCTCCTGCCCAGACTGAGCTCCCATGAGCCCTTGCTACTGCCTTGGCTCTCTGAAAACTTGTGGGCGTGGTTTTAGTTTATAGGGAATTAGAGTATTAAAACAAAAACAAAGTATTTGGCTTGAGGAATGCCCTATAAACAGTAGAAATGGAACACAATTATGCAATGAGTAAAAGTTCACCTCGGATCCACTTTAATTCTCTAAATACATATAGGATGCATTTCTCTGTTTTCCTTCTGTCCTGTGCAAGAGTTCAGGTCCACTTTAAGGCTGGTTTCACAATGGGACGTTAAAGTCCCATGTTACAGCAGCCAGTAACGCATCCTAACTCACAGCACTGTAAAATCAATGTGCTGTTCACAGTGCACACGTTAGGTTTCATAGTAACGCAGCACATTTAAACAAAGTGCTGTATGCTATAGTAGGCTAAGCAGCGTTAGACTGTTTGCACATGCTCAGTAATGTTGGAGGAGGAGGTCACCCATCCTCCTCCGCATGCTAGCCACATGGCTAATATTCACTGCACTGTGGTGACTGTGGTGGGACTGTAGTGGGGTCCAGATCATAAACGAATCGTTCATTTGATCCGGATCTTTTTTGTGAGTCTAATCATCTGGATCATCACAGTGAAAGATTCGGTTCACAGTGGATGTCTGTCTGGAAGAAACCGCAACATACAAAATGTACAGTGCAGGGAAAGTCCTGTCCTGCTAGTCATTTCACCCAGTCTGCTTCCCTAGTAAAATGATTCAAATGATTTGGTTCTAAGATCTGGATCTTTTCAATGATCCGATTCAAATGATCCGAATCCTTAAAAAGATCCGGACTTCCTATCACTAACCTGGAGCGGCTGCTTTGAGAGCTGCATAACGCAGCTCAATCTGACGTCCAACTTCAACACCACCATGCGTTGCGTTAGGGGCACGTTATACGACCATAACGTCCCCTAAAACGCAATGTTTTGGTGTGAGTAGCCTAAAGCTTCATTTTTTTTTATTTTGTCCCCTCAGACCTTTTCAACATAGGGCTAATTCTTAAAGGGAACCTTAACCGGCGGGGAAAAAAAATCACTTACCTGGGGGCTTTCCCAAGCCTCCTGCAGCCGTCCGGTGCCCGCGCCGGTCCTTCGGTGCCCTCCGGTCTCCCTCCGCCGCTAAGTTTCGTTTTCGGACGACTGCCAGTCGTCCTCTGGCCACTTCCGCATTCCTAGTCGTAAACTGCAGTAAAGCGCGTCCGCATGACGCGTTTGGCGTCATGCACATGACACGTTTGGCGTCATGCGGACGCGCTTTACTGCAGTTTACGACGAGGAATGCGGAAGAGGCCCGAGGACGACTGGCAGTTGTCCGAAAACGAAACTTAGCGGCGGAGGGAGACCGGAGGGCACCGAAGGACCGGCGCGGGCACCGGACGGCTGCAGGAGGCTTGGGAAAGCCCCCAGGTAAGTGATTATTTTTTTTTCCCCGCCGGTTAAGGTTCCTGTCACGGACGATTGCGGGGACGCAGGCGCGTCCTGGAACCCGCCCGTGAAGAAAAGAACGATCGCACTCGATTCCTGCATCGATTGCGCTTCAGATCAATAGAACCAAGATTTGATGTGTAGTATCTCTCTGCCTAGGAACAGCTGGGGGATCTGTCTTAGCTGAAGTGACAGCCTGGGGGGAAGGTGTTAATTAGCTTGGACATATTCCCTGTGGAAGGCACAATTCCCCTTTTGGTTCTGGGAACCAGGTGACACTTAGCTGATCTCATGGAGATGCTAATTAACCAAAGGATGCCTAGGTACAGCCAGGCAGGCTACGAATCCACGGGAGGTCTTGACACTTTGCTCCCTAGTAAAGATCAAAAGAAAGTCAGCTGTTAGCAGCTAGAACACACCCTGAACACACCCTGAATAAACCTGAAGTCTCATGGCATAATCCATAACTTCCCAGATCTGTAATATTTCTGGGGTTCCTGAGATGGCAGCTTCACCAAACGTGGGGGAAGTGTAGCATGAGCCCCGGTGCTGGTTCTGAGGAAGTTTCAGAACATTCTGAGGTAAGGACTGCCAGTTAGGCAGTTTGAAAATGCCCTGATGATACCACAGGGGTCCCACCCCTCATGTCTGGTATCAGGGCGCTGGGTAAATCGAGACAGACCTGAAAATGTTAATAAATCTGCCCTGACCTGTACGGTTCTGTGAGATAGAGCCCATATATGGGTAGATATGATTTCTAGCCCCCAGGATAAGGGGAGGGCTCATCTCATCTTCTAAGGGGGTGTATGGCTCCCCGCCCTCACTCCCTCCTACTGAAGCAGGGGCATAAGAATGGCTGAGGACCCAAACTCAGTGTCCTCCACACTGAAACATCTTGCACTCATCAGATGCCAGCTTGAGGATATGCTGGCATCCACCTGGTCTGAACTCTGAACTCAAATTGAAACCCAGAACTCTGTTTTCCCACAAAAAGGACATCTTTCCAGGAACTAAGTATTTTTCTCCCTTTTATTTTTTTATACTGGCTATTACTGTTTTAATAATTGTTGATTTTAATAATTGTCTGTATATATTTATTTATATTGCGTGAATAAACGACTTTCTCCAAGTCATTCACTGTCCGCTACCCTGCTTATCAGCACACACACAGAACTGATCCCGGGTCTCTGAAGATACGCTACTGTTTGTTTGTTGTTGGCTAGACAGAATACCGTGTGTTTAACCGTTTTATTCGCAGGACTAGTCAGTCAGTTAGTGGGCTCCACGGTCCCATGGTAACCGCGGTGGTGGCAGTTTACTCTGAACCAGTAGGTGACGTGGTAATTACCCGTGTCTCACAGGCTCCCTTCTGAGTTGTCTGCGGCTAATTCTTAACGGTTCCTGCGCATTGACTGCGACCAGAGTTCGCACGATCTGTGCGCTGGCACCGTTTAGAAGGCTAAGTGCGGTCAGCCATTAGGGCTCCTGTGACAGTTCCCTTTAACAGATCACAGTCTGTGCTCTGCTAAGAAATAGCTGCTTTTTTCAGGACAGCTCTGTTTTTCATACTTGCATTTAGTGCCCTTGCTACTAATTTTAGCTGCTGAAACTGATGACTGGCAGAATACAGTGAAAGGAATGCTTACGTTGTTACTACTTCAGTGCAGTCCATTGTGTAGACCCAAGCATTATACTCTGCATTGTCTTCGCTTCAGTGCTGTGTCTCTGTTAACTCAGTGCAGCCACTTTAAAAGTAATGGATCAGGGATCATGTCATGCTGAGAGGCCCTGTAGTGACATATAGTAGTGTATTAAATTATTCAGGATATCCACTTATAGGGTAATTTTCCTGGTTTCAACATCAGAAACACTTCCTGTAACTATACATTGCTGTATACTGGTATGTAGCCCGTCCTCTCGGTCATCTTAGCCTGGGTTGTACAGCTATTTGGAGTTCTCATCCCAGAGCATTCTGGGAGATCCGGTATATTTTGTACTGGTTTCAGAACCCTCGTTAACGAACATTCCGCAGAGATTTACCTGTCAAGGACTAAAGATGTTGCCACCTGTGATGCATTTTTTTAATTTTATTTTATTTTTATAAAAATGAGAAATGAAGAAGAAAATTCATAGTGTGAAATGGGGAGCAGAAAAACTAAATGTATTAATGAAAATAGTAAAAAAAAAAATAATAATTGTATTCATTACATTATTTTCAATAAAGTTCCTCTTTAAAGGAATCGTAGTCCAGAATAATTAAACTTGCTTTTTTTCTGTTTACAATATTCATTTATACACTTTTTTTTTTGATTTTTTTTTTTTTTTATCAGTGTTTCCTATTTTAAAATCTTTCCTTGCCCTGATTTACATGACTTGGGGATGGGTTTTGGGTAATTAAATCTCTAGATGCAAAGTGGCAGTTAGAATCGGGGCTGTGGAGTTGGAGTCGGAGCAATTTTGGGTACCCAGAGTTGGAGTCGGAGTCTGTGATTTCATAACCTGAGGAGTCGGAAGATTTTGTATAAAATCCAGAGCCCTGATAAGTATTGGATTGTCAGAGTCGAGGAGTCTGAGTCATTTTGGGTATCCGGAGTCGGAGTTGGTGGTTTCATAAACTGAGGTGTCTGAGTCGGAAGATTTTTGTACCGACTCCACATCCCTGTTTAGAATGCTATTTTGTTGTTTTCCTATTGTACCAAACTAGTTTTCTGTACATGGATGTCATGTTGTCTGTACCATGCAGGAAATTGACCCCAGCCTGGGGGTGGCAGAGCTGCCGGATGAGATCTTCGAGGAGGACAATATGCTCAGCATGGGCAAGAAGATGATGCAGGAGGCCATGAGTGCCTTTCCTGGGATAGACGAGGCTATGAGTTACGCGGAGGTCATGAGGTGAGCACAGGCATGACATGCAGAAAGGAACCAATTCGCTGAGTACATGGTGGAATGCTGGGTACTGTTTTTTTTTTTTTTTTTTTTTTTTTTTTTTTTTCTTCATCTTCTTCTTCTTCTTCCAGGTGTACTTTGTTAAAATCTCTTCTGTCCAAACCGCACAGTTGTCATATAACATACTTTTTATGGAACTATTCCGTCGACAACTTTTCTTTAGTCTGTTTGGACTAAATATTGGGAAGGTTAGTGGTTCCCTGGATCCTTGGCAGCTTTTATCCCCAGAAGCCTTAGAATTATTATTTAGTATTTATATATCGCTGGCATTTTTCGCAGCTCTCTATATAGTCTTGTCACTAAACTGTGTTTCAGAGGGGCTTACAATCAAATCCCTACCATAGTCATAGGTCTATGTATGTATTGTAGTCTAGGGCCAATTTTAGGGGGAAGCCAATTAATTTATCCGTATTGATTTTGGGTTGTGGTAGGAAACCGGAGTACCCAGAGGAAACCCACACAGACATGGGAGAACATACAAACTCCGTGCAGATAGTGCCCTGGCTGTTATTTGTTTTGGGGACCCAGTGCTGCAAGGCGGGAGTGATAACCTCTATGCCACCGTGCTGCCCAGAGATAAAAGGGGGGCTCTTCCAAAGGCTTACAATTTGAAGGGAGGGGGTTGGTGCACACTAGGTAGAAGGGTGCAAGTAGGTGCTTAGCAGCAAGAGTCGCAGCATAGGTGCAGGGGGTGTAGCTGGGGGGGGGGAAGCAAATGGGGTCAGATAATGGGATTTTTTTTTCGGTGGGGGGGGGGGGTAGGAGTCTGAGGTATTTAGGATGTTGTATAAAAATTCTGCGCTGCACAAACATCTGTGTTGCTCAGGCAACGATGTGTTTCCCCAAGTTTCTGTATGTAGTTTATCCCAGTTAACCATCTAGCAACTGGAGCTGTAATTCCTACAGAAGACAGCAGGTGGTGCTTGTACACATAAAGACAGAACTACTGAGGCAACAACTTTAGCTCAGATGCCAGTTCTGATTACAGGTGGGTCAGACAGCCATGGAAGCAGTATTAAAGAAGCGTTTTTTTGTTGTTGTTGGTTTTTTTTTTTTTTTTTTTTTTTTTTTTTTTATTCTTGACGGGTTTACTTAAAGTACAAGGGTTGGATTCTGGGGATCTCAGGAACCTTCCAGAGAAGATAGGAAACAAACAGAGACATCGGGAGCCCCTTATGGTGTAGTAGGTTATTTTACCTTTTTAAATACTGTATATTCCTGCGTATAAGACTACTTTTTAACCCTTGAAAATCTTCTGAAAAGTTGGGGATCGTCTTATACGCCGGGTGTCATTGATGCTAGGTGATACGCCCTATCCTGTTACCGCCTCTCGGATCTCCCTGCTGAGGGAGAGCAATCTATTCTTCCATACCGCTCTGATAAACAGGTAGACAAGGAGAGCTGACCAGTCTACTTAAGGAGAGTTGACCAATGCAACAAGTCAATTGACTATATACTGTTATATACTTGGTAACACATACAGTACAGCACCAGTATCTGTTCATACACAGCACCAGTACATGATTTTTTTATTTTTTATTTTAATTTGGTGTGCGCTGGAAGAGGGGTAGTCTTATACGGCGAGTATATCCCAAACTCTATATTTTAACTGGAAAAGTTGGGGGTTCGTCTTATACGCCCAGTCGTCTTATACGCCGGAATATACGGTATATATAGTCTGTAGAGTGGGTTTTTTTTTTTTTTTTTGTCAGATTTTTCACTCAGAAAATTTGCCTTGATTTGGTAACTAAGTGTCGTAAATCGGGCTGTTTCCATTCAGTGCGAATTTTCGTACGCGTGAAAAAAATCTGATGTCCTGCAGAACTTCTTTTTCAGACATCACGTACAATTTGCGTACAATGCTTTGCATAGGCAACACATAGCAACCTGAATTTTCGCGTTGTGTGGAAATTTGCATTAAATCCATGGTTACAGGAAGTTGTCAGCAGTCATGTCTAAGTTGTTACTGGGCAGATTGTTATATTTAACTAATGCAAATGTTCGTGTACGAACATTGTCATAAAACCGTGTACAAATTTCCAAGCAAAATTTTCACCAATCAGAAAAATCTTAATATAAGAATTTTTTGGGATGCAAAAATTTCACGTTCCAGTTTCGTAGCATATTACTCAAACGCTGGTCGCAACACTTGCAGACACATTGCATTAGCCAGTGGGAAAAAGTGTCACTTGTGTCTTTTAGCTGGATTGGTCGCGCTCCAAAAAGATTCTTGTAGGAAGTTTCAAAACTTAGAAAGTACAAAAAACTTGATACCGCTCCCCAGTAACGTGGGGCTGTTGGACTAGTATAGTAAGGAGGCACCCCAAACAGTTGAACAGTAGCAATCAAACAAACCCAAGTAAGGATAAACTCCTTTATATGTGGTGAAACATAATTTATTGGTCAGACCGATAGGCATTTGCCTTACTTGGATGTCAGTCTTTCCCTTTTTTTGAATGATACTGTACAAATTGTTGGAGGGTGCCTCCTCCACCCTATACCACTTCAAGTATAAGTTTGTTTTTGTAAATATATATATATATATATATATATATATATATATATATATATATATATATATTCCCCCGGTTAACGATTGAGATGGGGACTGTAGGTTCGTTCTTAACCTGAATCTGTTCTTAAGTCGGAACATTGTACCATCTGTCTCCTGTGCCTCCAGTGTCCCCCTCCGTGTCACTTTTGCCCTCTGTACCTGTTTATAGTTTATAGTTTGAAAAGCCATTTTTTTTCTTATATATTTTTTAAAATCTATTTTCTCAAACTAAAAGTCCAATTTGAAAAACTTTTTTTTTTTACTTGTTCCCATGGAAACTGAAAATCCATGTTGATCGTAAGTCGGGTGCTACCTGTAACAGTATGTTTTTAAATAGCAGTGCTGAACTTCAGTCTGGAATACGTTTGTTTCACTTACTTGGAACAAGTATGCAGATTAAGCACGCTCAACTTCTTTTAAAGGGAATGTGAAGTGGGAAAAAAAAAGTTATAGTATAATTAGTCTGTGTAGTACAGCTAAGAAATAGACCTGTGCAATTAAATAAATACCACATTCGGTATACTGTAGACTTTTTTTGTGTGTGCTAATTCATAATGTTCACAGGTATGGTAGAAGTTCAGTCATTTACCGGCTTCAGTTGACAAAAACTTGCAGTGTGGAGTTGTCTCTGTGTTAAAAAGCTGTTCCGTGCAGTGACAGCATTACAGTAGTAAGTGTTGCCTAGACACAAATGTGCTGCAGTGAAGGATAGGTTGCTTATAGGATGGGAGGCATGTGGTGTGCGTGTTTTGATTGGATTACAGTGTGCGCTGACAGAGCACTTCCCTATATCTATCTTTCTCAGGCTGGTGAAAGGAATGAACTTCTCAGTAGTGGTGTTTGACACGGCCCCTACAGGACACACTCTGCGACTTCTCAACTTCCCAACCATCGTGGAGCGAGGTCTGGGGAGGCTGATGCAGATCAAGAACCAGATCAGCCCTTTCATATCTCAGGTAAGGCCTCTTCTCCACAAGGCAATGTTAAAAGCCCCACTCTGGGCATTAAAGTACACCTTGAATGAGAGGAATGTCATGGATGACATATTTTATTTCCTTTAAACACTAGTTGCTTGGCTGTCCTTCTGATATCTTTAGCTGCAGCAGTGTCTAAATCGCACACCTGAAACAAGCATGTGGCTAATCAAGTCAGAGACACCCAATCTGCATGCTTGTTCAGGGTCTATTGCTAGGACTATTAGCAAAAGATGAGCAGAAAGCCAGGCCGGCAATCTACATTGTTTTAAGTGGTATGAAACTCAGCATTTCCTCCTTTGTTCTAAAAGATTATTAATTACAGCATAAAATAGACTACAACAAAAGCAAAATTGTAGCAGAACAGCATTCAAACAGTTAAATGCACCACTTTGTTCTTCAGTGGAAAGCTTCTGGCCACAGAAGAGGTGATAACCTCTTTTGTTTACATTACTTTGTCAGATACATTTGGTAAACATTAGCAAACTGCCGAAAGTGAGCTGAGAAGCAGAACAGTATATAAACACCGCAGCTATGCAATGGCAGCTTTCAGAGCATATCAACTGTAATTTGAGAATTTGTAGACAGACAATATAACTTGTGCACAAAAGCAAATATTACTATATGGGTAACAAAAAGTAGGATTTTTTTTTTTTTTTATTTTTTTTTTATTGAATGTTCTATCAGAGCCTCCATATCTGTCTCAGTTCAGGTGTGCTTTAAAGGGAACCTTAACTGAGGATAGGGATTTTTCCTTTTAAAATAATACCAGTTGCCAGACTCTCCTGCTGATCCTGTGTCTCTAATACTTTTAGCCACAGCCCCTGAAAAGCATGCAGATCAGGTGCTCTCACTGAAGTCAGACTGGATTAGCTGCATGCTTGTTTCAGGTCTGTGATTCAGTCACTACTGCAGTGAAAGAGATCAGCAGGACTGCCAGGCAACTGGTATGGTTTAAAAGTAAACATCCATATCCCTCTCAGTTCAGGTTCCCTTTAAAGAGAACCCGAGGTGTTTTTCTGCAGTCCCCCCTGAAAATAGTGGGGGGCTAGCGACACTCTAGTCGCTCTAGACACTCTAGTAGTTCGTTTGCATTTGTCAATCGCCTTCTCCTCAGCCTATTCCGCCCCCCCCCATAGTACTTCCTGTGTCGCGGCTTAGCTTCCGATTGGTGGAAGCTGAAAGAGGCAGGGAGGTATGTTATGGGGGAGGCAGGGAGACAATGCGGGGGAGGCTGATGAGAAGGCGACTGACCAGTGCAAAGTAAATAGCAGGCTAGCGACAAGTGGTGTCGCTAGCCCGCCACTATTTTCAGGGGGGACAGCAGAGCTCAGGGGGGGTCTAGCAGCACATAGTAAGGACGCAGAAGCTTGTCATTGTGCTTGTCACATGCTTCTGTGTCCTATTAGCTTTTGTAAAAAAAAAAATTATCTATCTATCTACCCCCCCCCCCCCTTTAAATTTTGTAGTTTTTGTTTTGCTGTAGTGCCCCATTGAAGTGTACTTGAAATGGCCCCTATCCCAGCATTTATACTTACCGCCACTGGGAGCATCTTGCGCCTGTGCAACTCTAACTGGTGCACAATGCTCCCAGTGCTGGGGGTGCACTCACGCGCCTTGCAACTGGGCTGACTCGTCCGGAGCCCTTTTATCCTGCAAAGACTGTAAAAGACCAGAGCTGCCGGAGCGGGAGGCAACAGAGGACGTGGGGCTGGTGGAATGTTTTTGAGATGTGGGTGAAAACCACAGTGTAATTTGAAAATGTATAAACCTGTATGTCCTACACCTGCTGCAGAAGACCACTCAGGACAGGAGTAAAAGGTCGCTGGCACCTGTTTGTATACTAACCTGACTTGTCCTGTTTTCATGGGCTTCCTCCCTTTCTAGATGTGCAATATGCTGGGACTTGGCGATATGAATGCAGACCAGCTGGCTTCCAAGCTAGAGGAGACCCTCCCTGTCATCCGATCGGTCAGCGAACAATTCAAAGACCCGGTGCGTTCATTTGTAACTAACGGTACAGATGGTTGAAGTTTTCAGACTGTATTATGTATCAGAGTTGTTACATAGGGATGTACTGTGTCAGTCCTTTGAAGTGCTCACAATTTAATAACTCCCATGATATCACTAGGAACATTCAGAGGCGCTTACAATCTAATCCCTGCCATCATGTGACTAGGGACTATATGCAATTCACTTTTTCCCCTCTCCTGGGTGATATTTTCAAAAATGCCTTTTAAACCGCCAATAAGCAAAAAAAATACTCAGACTAATTTTGATAGTACTTTTTAACTGACTTTTTGGTATTTTTCCATTGCAAAGTGCTGAAGTTATTCTAAAACGAAGATGAAAAATGATCTCCTAGGTCGGAGAACTTAGGAGAGAAAGCTAATTGCATATGGTCCTATGTGTCTTCATAGGAGCTTACAATCTAATCCCTGCCATGTCACCAGGTGTCTTCAGAGGAGCCTACAAGCTAATAATTGCGGTTGTGTCTTCAGAGGCGCTTACAATCTAATTCCTGCCATCATGTCACCAACAGTCTTCAGAGGAGCTTAAAATTGAGTCCCTGTTAAAGTTCATTATGGGGGACACAGTGGTCTGTTATGGTGAGCAGATCCGCTTGTCCTATCTGTTCTTTTTGATCTCTATACTTTATCCCACTATTAGTATCCTGAGTACTCAGTTTCTCCAGTTGTCTTCCAGGACAGCCACGGGAGAGCTCCTCCCACCAAGGAAATGCGGCCTAAATAAAAGGCCACGCCTCTCTAATCCCTCAGTATTCCTGTGTTTCCTCACCAGGAAGCATGTGCCAGTGAGGTTTGTCTGGATATTTATTTTCTTTATCTTGTTTTGCGGAGTCTGCCTCCTATTCTTTCTGGCCGGCTGAAGAGCCTGCGGGCGCCAGACTGAGCTGCAGGTTCCTCCTCACTTTAGACTCTAGTCCTGGGTTCAGCGCCCCTGGTGTGCGGGTGCTTTTGTAGGTCTGCTGGCATTGTCTGCACATCTGGTCAGAGCTTTCTCCCCGGAACCAGTGTAGACTTGAATAATCCCCACCACATGGTCTCCCAAAAAAAAAAATGTAGCTGAGCATGAAGTTGGACAGCAATCTATGCAAATGTTCTGTTGCTTTGTACAGTATGTGAAATTGACATCACTGATTGCATTCTGTCCACTCACAGGAACAGACCACCTTTATCTGTGTTTGTATTGCTGAATTTCTGTCACTCTACGAGACCGAACGATTGATCCAAGAGTTGGCCAAATGTAAAATAGACACCCACAACATCATCGTAAACCAGCTTGTATTCCCCGAGCCGGAGAAGCCATGCCGAATGTGTGAAGCCCGACACAAGATCCAGTCCAAGTACTTAGACCAGGTATGTCCGGGAGAGAGGAGCATGTGCATCTTAGTCATATTTCCTAGACACACATGGTGTGGCGGAGGCGTGGCTTTGGGGTAAGCGGTTATGACCCCTCTCACATGACTGACTTCAAGCCAATTAGGCCGTAGGGCAGAGGACACGATTGTGGTCACAAATGTTGTTGTATTGAATGGTGTGTATCAGAAATGCTGTAGAGTGGAACATGTCTTGTATATCTAACAGATGACACTAGGTGGCACTTGCAGAATGAATGTACTGTATAGGCCAGGGGTGCCCATTAGGTAGATTGCTAAGGACTTCATGGTAGATCCCGACCCCACTACATTTTCCATTCAGTATATACAAGTGTGCTCCTAAAATTGTACATCGGTAGATCATTTTGAAAAAGCCGAAAAAAGTGTGGGCACCTCTGGTATAGGCCATTTTACTACACAGTTAATCATCTATCACTTTGTTTTCTTTCCCTTGTCTTCTCTTCCCTTTCCCGCATGCCCCTCCAACTCTCCTCCTCTTCCTTCCCCCTGCTGCACCCATTTGATACTCCTCCTTCACCTGCGCCCATCTGACTCTCTCACGCCCATCTGACTCTCCTCCTCTTCCCTTCCCCCTCAACTCTGCTCCTCTTCCCATGCTCTCCTCTTCCCTTTCCCGCTCCCCCAACTCTCCTCCTTTTTCCCTTTCTCCCTCGCCAATCCAACTCACCTCATCATCCTACCTATGTGCCCCTCCAATTCTCCTCCTCTTCCCCCCCCCCCCCCCCCTCCCCGACTCTCTCCTCTTCTTCCCCCGACTCTCTTCTTTCCTTTCCCCGCCCCTCCCCACCTTACTATGCCTTTCCCCCCCCCCCCCTCTGCTTTATTCCCCTCTCCTTCTGTCTCAGATGGAGGATCTGTACGAAGATTTCCACATTGTGAAGCTTCCTCTTCTCCCTCATGAAGTTCGGGGTGCAGAAAATGTCAACACCTTCTCCCAACTCCTCCTGGAGCCATACAAGCCCCCCAGCGGGAAGTGAGGCGTCGGGGCGTGTGGTGGCTACTCTCACACAAGACCATGAACACTACAGAGGCAAACCACAATAATGACACACCCAGATCAGGTTTTACACGTCCCGAAACCGCCTGTCATCCCCAACCCATCATTTATTGTTAGTTTTTTTTTTTTTTAATGGGCGGGCCTATTTATTGATTCTGGAATTTGGGGACCCAAACACTTTGTACATCTCACTCCGATCATATGATTATTTTTTTCTTTTCTGTTTTGTAAGTTTTTGTGTGCCTGTCCCTCTGTCTCTGTTGTCTCTCTCGTTTTCATCATTTCGCTAACTCGTCGAGCCGCGCAGTAATTCAATACTAAGCATGACACCACACGGACTGTAGTTTGTGCCGCCAACTTTACTCTTTCTGCCCTGGCAAACAATACTGTAGTTTTCTGGGAGCGGACTAATAAATTCTCTTTATACAAAAACAAGTATTATTATTATTATTATTATTATTATTATTATTATTATTATTATTATTATGCTATAACTATCATTATACAGTACATTACATGGTGCTGACATAAGAGAGCGCCAGAACAACCTTTTTTAATTTGTAGCCTGACAAAAGGGACGTAAAGTGGACCTGAACTCAGAACTTCTTCTCTGCTCTAAAAGATAAACAGCATAATAACCTCTAAAGAAAAACCTTTCACTGCAGTGGTTCTACTTCCTGATTCATTGTTAACATCCTGTGCTTTCACTTGAACTTCTCTGCCATGGCAGTCATGAGACACAGGAGAGATCAAATGCCAACTTATGATTACACAAATGAGGGTTATTAAACAGGCCAAACTATAATACATACAGGGTACATTTCTCTCTTTTTTCCTTCTGTCCTGTGAAAGTCCACTTTAACAGGAACCTGAAGTGAAAGGAACATGTAGGCTGCCATATTCATTACCTTATAGACTATGGCAGTTGCCTGGTTGTTGAGCTTTTGGCTTTACTTGTTGTGGAGTCACACACCTGCAACAACCATACAGCCAGTGGAGTCACAGCATCTTATCTGCATGCCTATTCTGGGCCAGTGACTTAGAATTGTCAGTCACAATTAAACAGATCCTCTTGTAAAATTATCACTTCCCAGGTCTGTTTATTCTAACCTACTCCCTGAGCCCTGTGGCTGCTGACCTCTGGTGCTTAGCCCCGCCCCTTGCAGGGACAGATCACTCCGCTGCAAGGCTCAGTGTCAAAAGCTGGTGGGCTTGGGTAGTGAGGTAGATGAAACCGACCCTTGAGGTGATTCTGATTGAATAGTCTTTGCTCCACAGGCTGTTTTACCTTTCTCGCCAACAAATTGGTGCAAGGGAACTTAAGGTGGCCATACATTAGGCGACTTGGCGGCTGATCGATCGTCCAATTTGATTATTATAATCGAATTGGATGAATATGAATGTCCTGCTGCTCTGGGTGCATTTCCCTCTCCATACACGAGCGTCTCACGTGGTTTCCTAGTAAGGGTGCGCATGTGTGACGTTACACGCACGCCCTTACTAGGAAACCATGTGGGCCGCATGTGTATGCGGAGGAGGAATCCCAGAAGCAAGCGGAGGCTGTGGACAGACCTGTACGATACTGGGGAATGCCTGTACCTGGCTTCCTGTACTGGGGAATGCCTGTACCTGGCTTCCTGTACTGGGGAATGCCTGTACCTGGCTTCCTGTACTGGGGAATGCCTGTACCTGGCTTCCTGTACCGTATAATCGAGTAGACTTATACTCACCGTTGGTGTGCTGATCCCTCGTCTCGTACCTCTGATAGGGACATGTTCCCTGGCAATCAGTGTTGATGACGCCAGGGTCAGGTGGCAAACTAATTTTTTTTTTTTTATTGAATTCAATACAATAACCTGCGGGGGATTCCGGAAACGGATGGGCACCGCATGGTGGGTGACACTGGACAGGTAATAAATGCACACATGGGGGTACATTTTATAGACTAGGGTAACAATGGCTAGGCGGAGGGCTCCGCCTGATTCCCAAGAGATTTCATGCTGAAATTGATTGGGAATCAGCCTAGGGGCAGCTGACAGATCTCTAATCAGATTCGAACAGAGAGATTTGTCACATTTGGTTGAATCTGCCCATCATCGCTAGATGAATGGCCACCTTTACGTTTGTATTAGTGCCGGTTGTGCACCGGCAGCCCGGAAGTGTAAATGATCAGAGATTTATTTTGGGAGTCCTTTTAAAATTTAGGTTTAATTTAATTTTGTTTGAAGCTTTTATTATACTCAAAATGTGTACTAGACCTTTACTTGACACGGTTTGGTAAGTTTATAGGAAAAAAGTTATGAAATTAACTGATACACTTTTTGCACAGAAATCCAGGAAAAACTGAACGCTGATGATGAGGTTAATACAACTATCCATTAATTTCAGTACTTCTACGTAAAAAAATTAAAAAAAAAAAAAAAAATTGCTTCTTGCATATGTGGAGTGGCAAAGTCCCCTGTGGTGTGACTGTCTGTTCATAACTAACAGTAACATTGTCTAACTCCACCACCAATCCCCATCCTAAAGGAGAACGGAAGTGAGAAGAATATGGAGGCTGCCATATTTATTTCCCTTTAAACAATAAAAGTTGCCTGGCTGTCATGCTGATCTGTTTGACTGCAGTAGTGTATGCATCACACACCTCAAACCAAGCATGCAGCTAATCTTGTCAAATCTGATAAATGTCAGAAACACCTGATCTGCTGCATGTTAGTTCAGGGTCTATGGCTGAAAGTATTAGAGGCAGAGGATCAGAAGGACAGCCAGGCAATTTGTGTTGCTTAAAGAGTAACTGTCAGGCTGCAAAAGCTAATTTAAACCTCTATTCTCCTGTGATAAACAGTTTAGAAGGAAGCCAAAAAGGCAATACTGAAGTTTATTTATGTGTTTATTTTAAATAATTGTATTTGCTTCAGGTTCCCTTTAAGCTATGTACATACACTAGATGAAGCTTAGCTGATAATGACTCCGTCTGCCAAGAATACAGTGATTAGCTTGGTGGATTGACTTGGCCAAGTGCTGGAGTGACAGTATTGTTCACCCTGCCCACCACGTGATGTCATTTGCATGGCGCTCCCCCATCTGGCTTTTGTAATACCTGTATTTGTTGTCTTCCTTATGGAAGAAGTTACACAGCCGATCTCCCACTCCCCCATTACTTCTGTAGATGGGGTGGCATCATTGTCTGGTATGTAAGGACAGCTGGACCACCTAGGACTAGGTCACACCACCCTTGTACATGTGAGTACAGTTAGCATTTTTGACACACAGACACAGAACATTTATATTGTACATTTCTCCTGGTGGACTCGAAGCGCCTGAGCTGCAGCGACTAAGACGCACTAAGTAGGGAGTAGCAGTGTTAGGGAGTCTTGCCCAAGGTCTCCTCACTGAATTGGTGCAGTTTACTGAGCAGGAAGAGCTGAGAATTCTAACCCAGGTCTCCTGTGTCAGAGGTGGAGCCCTTAACCAGTACACTATCCAGCCACTAGACTGTGAAAACTATCCAGCCATGACTGTGAAACAGGTTCTCATAATTATCAGCCATGCCTGCTCCCATTCTATATCCTGCCAGAATGTACATATCGTTCTGCTTTAAAAGGACTTTTGAAGCCGCCTTTGTCTTGTACTGCTCTGGCTCTTATGCTGTCCCCTCATTGCCCTCCCCGGTCCTCTGTGTTTTGATTTTTCTGCCTTATTAGTCTTAAACAAAGCCGTCCCCTGGAGCCTGATTGAGACATGGAGTTCCAGGCAGAAAACAGAAGACGTCTGAGCCTCTTACATAATTTTCCGGAAACCTCCCCACCCCTCTGTAAAGCCTCATGTTGTTACCCTGTAACATTACTGACATAATATGATGGCTCCATAAATCGCATACATGTAAAAAGGCTGCAGGGGATTGGCGCTAGTAGAATATGGATAAAATGAGCAATATGTTACTACTGTATTCTGATATTAAAATATCTGTAATCTTTACCGATATTTTACTATGGCTCAACCTAACTCAACTCTCACGCAGAACCCTCCAGCACCAATGCTTAACCTTAACCCCCCCCCTGGTGGAGCCTAGCCCTAAGACCTATCCCCCTTGGTGGTCCCTAACCCCTCTGGTGGCGCCTCACAAGAAGTAATGGTTACTAAGATGCTACTTTTTTTGGACTTGCACACAAATGTAATGTAAATTGCATGCAGCTTTAAATTATACACGAGAATCCGTGAAAGAACCGACGAGTGGTCCTTAACCATAGCTATGGATGGGGAAAAGAAGTGGACCAAGGACTGAACTTTGTGGTACTCAAATGTGTACTGAGTGCAGAGAAGAGCAGGTGGGAATGGGAAACCCTAAATGTCTAATTAGAGAGGTAGCAGGAGAGTGCAAGACTCTGAATACCTAGAAAAGATATCTATGCACTAAATTACTCATAAACATTCTCAAGCAGATTTCATGGAGACACATGTGGACGATTTGATCAGGTGTGTAGCCAGCCACACATTAATAGATGGCCACCCAATATGGCAAAAAGATAGATACTGAATCCGATCAGAGAGGGATCAATTTCTTCGACACACTGCACATTCCACGCATTTGTTCTTAGATGTTCATCCATTTTGTAGGAAAAACATTAAAATGCGCCCAAACCAAAGCTCAAGTATAAAATCACATAGTTTCCTAAGAAGAGGGAAGCTTCTGGATCCTACCAAGGCTTCCCATGAAGTCCTCTGGTCCCCTGTTGACGCTAGCAGACCCTTCAAAGATTACTGACAAGAGCTTGTCGGTAATCTTATCGAGGCTGTGCTCTTCTTCAAGCATGCGCATGGCTGTACCGTGTCTGCACAGTAAACAGGAGCTGCCTGCTTGACCACACTCATGCCAGTGTGGCCCGATGAGCTGGAGGCTCCCGGACAACGATGGAAGACCAGAGGACAGCGTGGGAAGCCTATGAAGGATCCAGAGGCTTTCCTTTCCTTAGCTAAGTATGTGTTTCTAAGTTCTCTTTATATAACAAGCATTACCCACATATGGAAGCAAACACTCCAAAGGCCCGTGCACACTACAAGAGCTAGAGAGCAAGAGCACTAGAGATTTTAAAAGCTCTTGCTAATGCAAGCCTATGGGGAACTTTTGGAACACACACACACAACACACACAACACACAACACACACACAGTGTGAACGAGTCCAACATTTGCTGATTATTTTTTTTTAAGTGCCAGCGATTTTGCAAATTGCCCTGAAAGCACATGTGTAATGATTTCCTATGACCGTGTTCCCATATAAGCATTTTGATTTTATTGAAATCGCTACATGTACCATTTTCTGATCGCTTTGATGTATGTGATGTTATTGAAACACACTACATGTACCATTTTCTGATCGCTTTAAATCAATGGAAGGTATAGGGAAATCGCAAATCGCTTGAAAAAGCGTTTTGTATAGCGATTTGCCGAGCACTTTTATGAATAAATTCATTGTATTTATTCATTTCCGGGTGAAAGAGATCACTTCCTGAATGTCAGGAAAAAATCATTGCTGAGCAAAAGCACTTTGAAAAAAGCTCAATAAATCGCTCAGTGCTTGCGATAGCGCTGGCGATTTACAATGTGCACACAGCCTAAAGGTCACCACACACAGTCCAATGTTGTCTGGGGAAAAAAAAGGCAATTCAAGATAAGAACTGAGCTTGTTTAGACTGGTACTCTGGAAGGCTTAAAGGGACACTTAAGTCAAACAAAAAAAATGAGTTTTACTCACCTGGGGCTTCCAATAGCCCCCTGCAGCTGTCCGGTGCCCTCGCCGTCTCCCTCCGATCCTTCTGGCCCCGCCGGCAGCCACTTTCTGTTTCGGTGACAGGAGCTGACAGGCTGGGGACGCAAGTGATTCTTCGCGTTCCTGGCCACAATAGCGCCATCTATGCTACTATAGCATATATCATATACCATATAGCAGCATAGAGGGTGCTAATGTGTCTGGGAACGCGAAGAATCACTCGCGTCCCCAGCCTGTCAGCTCCTGTCACCGAAACAGGAAGTGGCTGCCGGTGCGGCCAGGAGGATCGGAGGGAGACGGCGAGGGCACCGGACAGCTGCAGGAGGCTATTGGAAGCCCTAGGTGAGTAAAACTCATTTTTTTTTGTTTGACTTAAGTGTCCCTTTAAGGTGCGTACACATGCACTATGGCCGCCAATGACGGGTCCCTCAGACCCTCCCGCTGGGTGGACTTTCAGGCGACAGTAGCGCATGTGTACGCACTGTCGGCGGACTGATAAGGCTGTTTCTCAGAAACGGCCTTATCAGGCTGCTGACAGTGCGTACACACGCGCTACTGTCGCCTGAAAGTCCGCGCAGCGGGAGGGTCTGACGGACCCGTCGGCGGCTGTAGTGCGTGTGTACGCACCTTTTAGATGCACCTGATGAGCAGCTTACTCAAACACTAGTGTGACCAAGGCCTTATGCAGAAAACAAACATGGCTGCCCCCATGTTGACATTTGCCCTTCTGGTGTATGCGCCATGAGGTGTAGTGATCAGCTCTGTTGGTCTTCCTACCATAGCTGTGTCTGTGAATTCAGCTGTATTTGTAGCCATGCATGATGTCATCCTTGATCTCGGTGATTATCAGGGCTCACTACATGAGGTACATTTTGCCATTAAGCATGTCCTGAGTACTTCCCACAGTCACTGTCTATTGTCTTCTCAGGTGTTGGGTAAACAGGGATTGCCAATGTGGTGTTTGTTGTGTCCACTTTAAGTAAATCCCCAAATAATCAGTCTTTGTTGGGAAAGCGTGACATAGCCTGCGGTTGTCTTTCCCGGAGAGATGAATGGTAAGAGATAGGTGACAGGAAATGACAATCGCTGGTGAGCCAAGATTAACCTCCTAGGCTTCTGTCTGTGCGCCTGTAGATGGGATTTCCCCAAATCTTTAAAACCATACATCTAAGGTAAAAAGGACAGAGCCTGTTATGACAGGCTCAGCTTTAATGATGACGGATCACAGGCAGGGTTAAATACTTACCTGATCCAACACCTCTTTGGGTCCCAGGTGATGCTCTGCCCCCTTCCTCAGCAGTGCTGGCAAAGCCAAGCTCCCAAAGA
Source organism: Hyperolius riggenbachi (assembly GCF_040937935.1). NCBI lineage: Eukaryota > Metazoa > Chordata > Amphibia > Anura > Hyperoliidae > Hyperolius > Hyperolius riggenbachi. The sequence continues at coordinate 63,728,701 of NC_090648.1, forward strand.
TTGCTGAAGCTCTTTGGAGACCTCCACCTGCATTACAGCAGCCCAGCCAGCCAATTAAGTAGCGGCTGCTGAGCTGGGGGCGGGCCATGGCAACACGGGGGGGGGGGAAGTGGCCAGAGTCTTGGTGGTAATTTTGAAAAATCACCAGGACCCATTCCTGTTCAGGGTCTAAGGGTAAGAGTATTAGAGGTAGAGGATCAGCGGGACAGCCAGGCAATAAATAGGAAATAAATATTACAGCCTCCTTTTCTCTATTACTTCAGTTGTCCTTTAAGGTGTAGAACGGCGCATTACACTGCAGCAATTGTGTCTCAGGGCTCTATTGATCACTGAAATCAATCTCGGGCACATCTGATAACTAGTTTGCCAGGTGAGCCTGATTAAAGGAAAATCTACTAAAAAAGGGTGTTCCACAATATTACGCAGACCACCTTTTTCAAGCAATATGAGAAAGAAAAATGATCTCTGCTGCCGAAAAGTGTGAAATAATTAAATGCCTTGGACACGGTATGAAAACCTCAGATATGTCATAAAAACTTTAGCGTGATCATCATACTGTTAAAAGATTTGCGGCTGACTCAGAGCACACACAAGTTTGTGCAGATAAAGGCAAAACGAGGAAGGTTTCTGCTAGAGAAATACATTGGATTAAGAGAGCAGCTGTTAAAATGCCATTATAAAGTAGAAAACCATCCCATAAGCATCAGGGTGTAGGATCCTCCATAGGATTGAAGTTATGCATAAACCTTTTATTCGGCCAACCCTAACCAATGCTCACAAGCAGAAATGGCTGCAGTGGTACCAGAACTACATGACAACAAATTTTCAAACAGGCTTATTTACTGTTGAGTGCCATGCAGCCCTGGATGGTCCAAAAGGATGGAGTGGTGGATGGTCACCTTGTCCCAACAAGGCAAGGAGTTGGCAGATTAATGTTTTGGGCTGGAGTCATGGGAAGAGAGCTGTTTGGCCACTTTAGGCTCCCTGAAGGTGTTAAAACATTGGCTGCTTTTGGTATTAAAGGGGAGAAACTCATGGTGTGGCCTCCATCCTCCCCTGACCTCAATCCTATTGTGAACCTTTGGATCATCCTCAAGCAAAAGACCTATCAGGGTGGGAGGCAGTTTACATCCAAACAGCAGCTCTGGAAGGGCTATTCTGACGTGTTTCAAAGAAATTCAAGCAGAAACTCTCCAAAAACTCATGAGTTCAATGGATGCAAGAATTGTAAAGCTTCTATCAAATAAAAGGTCCTATGTTCATATGTAACGTGACCTGTTGTTTTTGATTGAAATAACTTTTGATCTCAGTAAATATGACCTTCTATTGCAGAAAATTCAACAAATGATCATTTTCAGTTTTTCGCAACCTATAAAATGTTTTGAAGCTCTGCTGTGTGTAATAATTTGAAATGGTGCATTTTAAGTTTTTTTTATTGTTGAAAAATATACCGTTATCATTAGGAGGTTTGTTCAGCAGAGGCAAAGCAATAGTCATAGCAGTGATAGCATCTGCTAGGGGGCCCTAGAGCAGAGGGGGTCCAGGTGGTACTTAATGTATTCACCATTAACTTTTATGTGTTTCTCCACCCTTTGACTAAAGGTGCGTACACACATGCGACTATAGTCGTTTGAAACGTTCGTTCCCCGATCATTTCAAACGACGATCGTTACAAAAAAGGCGCAAATGATCATTAACTCCAACGACTGATCTCGTTGGAAAAGAACGATCCGTCCTGACGGATTTTTTGTAATGACCATTGTTGTAAAAAGCTATGTGTGTACAAAGATCGTTACAAAACATATGGGCATGCGCAAACACTATTTGTATTTTTGAAAAGCATCTTATGTTGTATTATGAGTACTATGAAAAGGCTGTAAATGTTTTTAAATATGTGTGTGTCTGTATGTGTATATTTTTATAATATTTTTTTTCTCATATATACAGTGGCTTGCATTAGTATTCGGCCTCCTTGAAGTTTCCACATATTGTCACATTACTGCCACAAACATAAAGCAATTTTATTGGAATTCCACGTGAAAGACCAACACAAAGTGGTGTACACGTGGGAAGTGGAACGAAAATCATACACGATTCCAAACATTTTTTACAAATCGATAACTGCAAAGTGGGGTGTGCGTAATTATTCAGCCCCCTTTGGTCTGAGTGTAGTCAGTTGCCCATATACATTGCCTGATGAGTGCTAATGACTAAATACAGTGTATCTGTGTGTAATCTAATGTCAGTACAAATGCAGCTGCTCTGTGACGGCCTCAGAGGTTGTCTAAGAGAATATTGGGAGCAACAACACCAATAAGTGCAAAGAACACACCAGACAAGTCAGGCATAAAGTTATTGAGAAATTTAAAGCAGGCTTAGGCTACAAAAAGATTTCCAAAGCCTTGAACATCAGGTGGGGGAATCTGTCCATAGGACAACTATTAATCGTGCACTGTACAAAGTTGGCTCTTATGGAAGAGTGACAAGAAGAAAGCCATTGTTAACAGAAAAGCATAAGAAGTCCCGTTTACAGTTTGCCACAAGCCATGTGGGGGACACAGCAAACATGCGGAAGAAGGTGCTCTGGTCGGATGAGACCAAAATGGAACTTTCTGGCCAAAATGCAAAACGCTATGTGTGGCAGAAAACTAACACTGCACATCACTCAGAACACACCATCCCCACTGTCAAATATGGTGGTGGCAGCATCATGCTCTGGGGTTGCTTCTCTTCAGTAGGGACAGGGAAGCTGGTCAAAGTTGATAGGAAGATGGATAGAGCCAAATACAGGGCAATCTTGGAAGAAAACCTCTTGGAGACTGCAAAAGCCTTGAGACAGGGGCGGAGGTTAAATTCCCAGCAGGACAACGACCGTAAACATAAAGCCAGGGCAACAATGGAATGGTTTAAAACAAAACATATCTATGTGTTAGAATGGCCCAGTCAAAGTCCAGATCTAAATCCAATCGAGAATCTGTGGCAAGATCTGAAAACTGCTGTTCACAAATGCTGTCCATCTAATCTGACTGAGCTGGAGCTGTTTTGCAAAGAAGAATGGGCAAGGATTTCAGTCTCTAGATGTGCAAATCTGGTAGAGACATACCCTAAAAGACTGGCAGCTGTAATTGCAGCAAAAGGTGGTTCTACACAAGTATTGACTCAGGGGGCTGAATAATTACGCGCACCCCACTTTGCAGTTATTGATTTGTAAAAAATGTTTGGAATCATGTATGATTTTTGTTCTACTTTGTGTTGGTCTTGCACGTGGAATTCCAATAAAATTGATTCATGTTTGTGGCAGTAATGTGACAATACGTGGAAAACGTCAAGGGGGCCCAATACTTTTGCAAGCCACTGTACTGTATAATATATATATATATATATATATATATATATATATATATATATATATATACATATACACACACACACACACTATCGCAGACCCTTTTTTGTTTTATTATTTGTATGTTATTTATGTTATAATGTTTTAATCGGAATGTACTATATAACTATAGTGTATAGCCCTTACATGTGAAAGTCCGACCCGTGGCCCTCAGAACCATTAAATGTGTCCATCAAGTGGTTTTTACGCCATTATGTTTGGCCCTCTCTAGTACACCTGGGAAGCTATTATGAATCAAAGCCTTTTATAAGATACCTTTGACGTCACTTCCTGAAATCTACTGAAAGATCGTTCATTTGATGACGTAACTTCCTTCTATTGGTCATTAATATTGACGTTTCTTCCGTTTTCCTTAACAAATACATAATTTGGAATATGTAGAATGCCACGTCACTTCCGTATCGTTCGGTAACGATCGTATTATTTTCACCTTTTCATCAACCTTTTCACGACCATTTTATGAATCCTCATTAAACAATCGTTCATCGCTCGGCATGAACGATCATTGTCGTATGTGTGTACATAGCTTTAGTGTTAGTGCCCAACTTCCCATGAACTATGTGCAGTGGTTGCATGAGAATGTAAATTGGCCAATTAACTCATCTCCATAGGGTAGGGGCAGGTGGCATTGCTGGCTCCATCTGAGGGCCACATGATCTGTAGCTATGCCACTGTTGACATTTGAATTATACTCTAAGGCCTCTTTTACAGTGCGACGTTAAAGTCGCACATTAAAACAACACGTAACACAGAATAACTCACAGCAATGGAAAATCAATGCCCCGTTCACAGTGCACACGTTGCGTTGGTGTCTAACGCTGCACGTTAAATGAAAGTACTGCATGCAGTGCGTTATACACGTTTTTAGCTGCGCTAGACTGTTTGCACATGCTCAGTAACACTTGGCGACATACTCTTCATATTGCCTGTATTTTCTACTGTATATGCTGTATGCGTTCATAACGCTGCATTGCGACTTTTTGGCCGTGTTGAGTTGTTAGTTTGCAGTGCGACTTTAACGTCGCATCAAACTGCAACTTCCTAATGTGAAAGTAGCCTAAGGGTCCAAACACAAATCACTGTACACTCTCGCAATTCCCGACCATCAGCACTTTTTAAGCAGTGTATCGCGATCACTCCAGAATTGTGGTAAAATGCTACAGTCAACACGTTTTGCTATTGCCGCAAATCGCAAAACGCCCCCAATTGGCGACAATCGTGGCAGTGAGAGCACTGCCATATAGTTGCAATTTCACTAGTGCTTTAAAAAGTGCTAGCACTTCGTCGATTAGCGGGAATTGCTATCGGTCATCCCCCTAGTGTGAATGGGCCCTTATGGTAACGTAGATCCTTACTTTAGGGAAATCAGAGAAAAATACAATATGCATAATAATTTGAAACGCAGTGTAGTTGTATCTGTGTGTAATTGAAAGCTAGGGCAGGAAGCAGAGAGTTCTCTGGGTGTATCCCCATCTGGCAGCCCTCCTCCAACACAGTACAAGCTGTACAGTCTGCTATGTCATCCGTTCAGGCCAGACCATTCATACGTGACCAGGAACACAATATAAGATATGTTCCCTGTGATAAAAGCAGACTCATACTCTGAATGTGCATTTTCCATTAATTTGGGCCTTGTTTCCTATAATTAATATAATAAAATCATTTTAACGTTCACCCAACTTCTGGGGCCCTAAAAAATATTTTTCTGTCTAAACAGGTTTTTTTGTGTGTGTGTGTGTGAAAAGCAACTTCTCCGGTCTTATGATGTATTCCATGCATGTGTCTATGCTCCATGACTGCACATGTAGTTTACATGTTACAGATAACATTACTCTAAGGCTGGTTTTACATTTATTTTTTTCATTGCTGTGGGAATGCGATGCTCCCGCCACATTTCACCGCAACGCAAAAAATGGCAAATATATGACCTTGCGGCAGAGTGCGGCTAGAGGGTCATATGCATGGCTCCGGCCCCCGCTAACTGACATATTCCCTGGTCATACTGTAAATGGTTAAAGGGGCTTTATACAATAATACAATAACATTTGTAAAGTGCTTTTCTCCCATAGGACTCAATGTGCATAGATATGTCTCAGAACAATACAGGGTTGCAGGCAGGACTATTACAGAGGAAATAGGCTCGTTTCACACTGGAAACCAGCATCAGTGATGCGGTGAGTCGCGCCCAGCGCACCGCCAAAAACAGGCCTTCTAGGGAACACCACAGTCAGGGCCATTTCTTGGGCAGTGCGTGCAGACCGGCAAGTAGAAAAAGGGGGGTGCAGACAGAAGGACATAACCGCTAGGGAGCTGGTGATGCGCGGTGCAGCCAAATGGAAGAAGAAAGAAGATTACCAGCTCGATCACCTGCCTTGACTCCTCCTGGGCTGCCTGCGTCAGACGGCAAGTCATCATCACATCACCACCGCGTGATTACACCTGATGTCCTGTAGCGGTACTGCAGGCTGTCAGTGCGCGGCGCCCATGGAGGAGTCGGCTTTCCGGACTCTATTAGCCTGTGTGTTTTCCTGGTCCCTGCTTCCTCCTGGATGAGCGGCTGGTCACTAGTAAATAGGTAGATCTACTTGTGACCTGTGGCTGTGTGACTGTCCCTGACCCTAAAGAGTAAGGGTTCGCGAGTCTACGGGGGTGGGGAAAAAGGAGGCGCAATTTTTACACCCTCGCCCTGGGTTCAATTTAGCCTAGAAACTGCCCTGACACACTATTGCGCCCAGGAGCGATCTACACCTGTGCAGTACTACTGTGGAGGGTCCCGGGGACTGGAGCGTGACGGGGGTGCGCATGGCCGAGCCGTGCAAGAGCAGAAACGATGCGGCTGACCAGTCTACCAAGAACGATTCTAAGAGAATTGAGGGGCGGAGGATGGCAGAAAGGGTCTCCAGTCAGCTTATGGGGTTGGAGGAAGCCCCAGGTAAATATAAACTGCCCCACACAGGCCATCTCAGGTACACTTGAAATGCTTGCAGGGAGGGAGATGTCCAAGTTATTGGTTTAGGGTGAGCTTAAACAGAAACCATAACCAAGAATTGAACTTCATCCCAATCAGAAATGAGAAATCTTTTCCTTTTCACAAACGGATCATCAGGGGGCTCTGTATGGCTAATATTGTGGTGAAACCCCTCCCACAGTGTGATGTCAGGACCATGGCACTTTTTTATTACATTATTTTCACAAGCTCCTCTGAGTTCCCATAGATCTGAATAGAGTTTACCACCTTATGAGGTGTAGAGATGTGATGGGCACTACTGATGAACTTTATCAAATCTAAATAAATAATGAGATTACCCCCATTGGACTAGGCCACTGTAAAGATAAGAAGTTTCAGTGCACTGTAATGTTATCAGCCTTCTAATAATGGAAACAAACATTTTCCCCATCATCATGTCAAGTCTGATGGAGTTAAGCTGTGTCCACATGCTAGATAAGGCCCCTATTACACTCAGGCTCTGTTCCCACTAGAGCGGAGAATGGACATTGTTTTGTCCGTTCTCCGTTCATTGCTAAGCAGAGAGGTGAACGGCTCCTATGCGGCCCCATTGACTTAAAGGACAACTGTAGGGAGGCTGCCATGTTTTTTTTCCTTTTGTGCAATAGCAGTTGCCTGGCTGTCCCGCTGATCCCTCTGTCTCTAATACTTTTAGCCTTAGACCCTGAACAGGCATGCAGCATATCAGGTGTTTCCGACATTAATGTCGGAACTGACAAGATTATCTGCATGCTTGTTTCTGGTGTTATTCAGACACTATTGCATCCAAAGACATTAGCAGGGCTGCCAGGAAACTGGTATTGCTTAAGGAGGAATAAATATGGCAGCCTTCTTATACCTCTCCCTACAGTTGTCCTTTAAGCCTCTTCTACACGGTACAATTTTCCGTCAGATCGGATCTATTAGACGGATTTATTAGATAACTAACAACCGGTCCAATTGGATTGGGTTAGATTTTGCAATAGATTTTCGATACTTATCAAAGCAAAATCTATCGCAAAATTGATGTGAAACAATTTGGATGTCTACACACGATGCAATTTCTTATTAGATCTATCTGATAGACCCCTCTATCTGATGGAAAATTGTACCGTGTAGATGAGGCTTTTTACATTAGCCGCGATTCGCATCCAGATCCCACCTGCATGCGGAAAAATGCAGCATACCATCCAGATTTTTTACGCACCGCTTCGCGCTCAAAAATTCGCATTGAATGGAAAGAGCTCCATTCACTAACGTGTTGCATTGTGGATGTGGAAATTTACATGCGGAACCTGCGTGTAGTGGAAATAGGCCCTTATACACAGGAGCCCTTCACACTTGTCACTCGGCAATGGATCTGTGGCAGTAAGCGGGCTGCATTAATGTGCAGTCCATGATAATCCCGGGCCAGGCCGATGCATTCCCCCATATAGCCTATAGGGCAGTGCATCCACCCGGGCTCCAGCCACATCACTGCGGACCATAATTACATAGTTATTTGGGTTGAAAAAAGACATACGTCCATTGAGTTCAACCTGAGAACAAAGTACAACTCCAGCCTGCTCCCTCACATATCCCTGTTGATAGAGAGGAAGGCGAAAAACCCTTACAAGGCATGGTCCAATTAGCCCCAAAAGTGAAAAAAATCCTTCCCGACTCCAGATGGCAATCAGATAAAATCCCTGGATCAACACCACTGGGCATTACCCAGTAATTGTAGCCATGGATGTCTTTCAACGCAAGGAAAGCATCTAAGCCCCCTTTAAATGCAAATGTAGAATTTGCCATTACTACTTCCTGTGACAATGCATTCCACATCTTAATCACTCTTACTGTAAAGAACCCTTTCCTAAATAAATGGCTAAAACGTTTTTCCTCCATGCGCAGATCATGTCCTCTAGTCCTTTGAGAAGGATCGCTCAGAAACAGCCTTGTCAGTCCACCGACTGACTGTACACACGCTGTACCGTCTGCTAAAAACCCGCCCAGTGGGAGGCGACGACGGACCTGTCGTTGCCTTTGATCAGACCTGTGTACGAGCCTTAAGGCATCAGAGCTGACATAATGCTGTCCGCTCCTGCTTGCTGCGTGTGATGCAAGTGGGAACGTGGGCCTTAGGCCTTGTTCACATTGCGTTCCTTTCGCGTGTCCATCTGCGTTGAGTTTGTTTTGAGGCGTCTTTATTTACCGATTCCCGGCGCTTGGGTGGGCGATTCGTTTTTGTGCTTAGCGGCTTTCTAAGCGTTTTTTCCGAGCGGTTTTGTAATTCACTCCCTGACACAAGTCAGGAAGTGAACTTTTTGACCCGGAAATTAATAAATACAATGTATTTATTATTAACAACGCAAGCGGAATCGTCTTATTGCGCGTTTTTGTACGCGTCCGCTGATTTGCCTATATCTTCCATTGAGGTGGAATCGCCCCAAAAATGGAACACGCACCGCTTTCCTAGCCGCACTGCTCACAACCCGCGCTGATATGGACCTTCTCATACACATTCATTGGCCACGCGGTCGGGGGGGGGGGGGCGTTTTTAAAAACCGCAGGTGGCCAAAAAAATACAAGTATGAGGCGGTCATATGGAAAGGAGCACACGAGCATGTAGAGTACACTAAGGAAGGGAGGACCCTGCTAAAGGCTAAAGGAGGGTACACACATCAGATAAAAGTCTTTGGAAAATGAAAGATCACAGACCAATCTTACCCCCTTCCATGTAGTATGAGAGCCATACCTACACAGTCTATTCTATGGAGCTGAACTCCACATCAGACAGAAATCTTTGCAAGATGCTGGACACAAAGGCCTCTATTCATAAAGCATTCCCGCATGCGGTAGTGCTCAAAACAGCGGACTTTCCCGACCATTTAGCAAAGTCTCAATTCATAAAAGCTGTTTCCGCATGAAAAGCTACAATTCCCCAGCAGAGCGATACATTTCCGCCTTGTGTGGTGATTTTCTAGATTTATCTAGAAAAAGTAACAAAATGTCCATTCATAAAAATTAGAGCAAGCAGTATGCGGACGGGAAATACCGCTTCCTTGGATGTAGCGATAAGCGTGCGGAGACCATGTAACTGAATGGGACAGACCTCCCAAGCAGCAGCAGAGAGAGCAGCGCACGGACGGACTCTGCCAGCTTGTGTGTTTCCGCAATGTTACCGACTGCCTACAGCAGGAAATCTCCGCACTGCTATCGCAGCTGGCAACATTTTTATGAATGAACACCCTGAAGTCTAAAATACCGATGCGGTATTTTCTCTCTACAAATTTTTTCACCACAAATGTTTTATGAATAGAGCCCATAGATGCTGAACACATTCAACAGATCAGTATCTGCAAAAGATGTTCCTGCAAAAGATCAGTTTCTGCAAAATGCATTCATACTCTATGATATCTGCACATCCTCATACACACCTTGTTTAACGGACATTCATCTGCAGATCAGATCCACCAGGATGGATCTTCATATTGGCAGATAATTGTCTGATCTGCAGATGAAGTCTGTTAAACAAGGTGTGTATGATGATCTGCAGATATCAGACTATGAATGCAATTTGCAGGAACGGATCTTTTGCAGAAACAGATCTTTTGCAGATACTGATCTGTTGCATGTGTACAGCATGTTTGTGTGCAGCATCTTGCAAAGATTTCTATCTGTTGGGGAGTTCAGCTCAATAGAATAGACTGTGTAGGTATGGCTCTCATACTACATGGAAGGGGGTAAAATTGGGCTGTGATCTTTCATTTTCCAAAGACTTTTATCTGATGTGTGTACCAACCTTTAGCTTTTGGCAGGGTCCTCCCTTTCTTAGTGTACTCTACATGCTCGTGTTCTCCTTTCCTATGACTGCCTCATACTTGTATTACTGGGCTTACCTAACCAGCTCTAAATCACACCATCATGTATTTTGTACCCTGTTTGCCTTGTACAGCTTTGTCCTATCTTATATAACCTTGTTACGTCTGTCATCCTTGTATCATTGTATGTATTTATTATCCAGCGCTCCATAATATATTGGCACTTTATAAATACAATAATAATAATAATAGAGAGGCAGAGGCGTCCGAGCCATTAGGCAGCTATAAATTTTCGCCTAAGGCGACAGGAAGAGGCAAGGGCGCTTCTGCACTGAGTAGTGAGAGAAGAAATGCCTCTCAGCTGACTCAGGTGTCAGTTTACACAGCAGCAGCGGGGCTGACTGGACTTCAGCTCAATGATTCAAAGAACCACAGTAATGAATGAGTCAGTGAGAGAAGGCACTCGTCCTAGTCAGGGATCCGAGGAGTACAGCATCATCAGCTCCTGAGTCCGACTCCTGAGAATTCAGTCCCTCTCTCTCTGCTACTGGTAACTGCGTGGATGGAGACTGTGTAGCAGCCAGGCATTGACTTCCCCCCAGCCCGCCTTTCATTCAATGATTTAGGGTTGGTCCTGTGTCTGCTGTATTCAGGTTTGTTGATGTAAGGCAATGTAAAACACTAGGCTAGCTGATAAAAGTGCAATTAGAGGGCAGGCAAGCTGGTAAATATACACAGCATGATGTAGAACTCGTCTGGAGGGTCAGTGGGAAAAAATCTGTCTGGTCTCTCCCCATTGTTATAATGACTGCAAGTGCAGATAAGGTCTTAAACAGGTTGAAAAGTTTTGACAGTCCCTAGACTCCAGGAGGGCTGCTTGCTGACTTGTGTAAGAGGCTGGCAGGGACAGCAGTCCTATTACCAGCAACTAGTCTCTGTGTAATGTGGGACTGCAATACAGATAAACTGCTCCATCTCAGGCTATTCTCAGTCTCACTCCACTCCTCCTATCTCTGTATGTGTATAGTGTATGTCTACTGTGTGCTGTGTATAGTGTGCTCTGTGTGCGTGCGTGTGTGTGTGTATAGTGTGTGTATAGTGTGTGTACTGTGCTGTGCGTGTCTAAAGTGTGTGTGTACTGTGTATAGTGTGTATGTTGTGTGCAGTGTGTGTACTGTGTGTGTGTGTGTGTGTGTGTGTGTGTGTGTACACTGTGTGTGTGTGTGTGTGTGTGTGTGTATAGTGTGTGTGTGTACTGTGTGTTGTGTGTGTGAGTGCATGCCACAATAAGTATATTTTATGGTGAAACGCTCTGCTGCATAACAACTATTTTCTGGTGAACCCATGCCACAATAAGTATATTTTCTGGCGAAACGCTGCTGCATTATGATTTTCGGGGGTCTTGGGGGTGGGGTTCACCACAGGAGTGGTGTTCACCATGAGGGGTGCGGGGTATGGGACTGGGGGCAATCACGGGGGTGGGGGGGGGGGGGGTGCCACAGGATTTCTCGCCTGGAGTGACAAAATGGCTAGAGACGCCCCTGTAGAGAGGGGATAACTAGAAATCATTGGACCCCCCTGCAAAACTTTGGATAAGGCCCCCTCCTGCCAACCAACCCCCTCGCTTTCTGCACAGGTAAACTGAGAACCAATGATATTCATTTGGCTAGTGCACTCTTCAATGTGTTTTCCCCATGCAGACAACAGTGAAGCACTGCACACATTTTCTATATCAATTACATTAGCTTCTGTGATAAAACATGCATGTTTTCATACATACAGACACACAGGGTGTGCAGAAAATGCATACAGAAAACTGACAGATGAGTGTGCTCCCAGCCTCAGCTTATTACACTCACTCTATACTTCCTCAGCATCACTACAGTACAGAGTAATTGGGGAGGGGTTGGGGGCTGGGCATTCTTTATTAGTGGCTGAGCAGATGCAGTCATTCGAACAATTGTTGGCTGCTGGGCCCCCTTGCGGCTGCATCCCTCGCAGGGCCTATTGTTACGCCTGTAATAATAGACTATTTTCCTCCTCTTCTTACACCTCTCACACATGGCGGCTGTCCTTGGCAGGCTTAGGTGGTCCATATCAATTGTTCTGTATAGAGTGCTTGTTGGGCCCATTGTAAAACTGGCACTGGGGCCCAGAGCTCCCAAGCTACGCTATGGTGAAACATACTGGGTGTAATGGTGTCGTGCAGTTTGACGCACGTCTACACTTTGTTTATATCGCTTTTTAGTTCCCTATTTGAACAAGAAGCTTTCATTTCTCTTTATATTGATCTTCTCCACATTCTTACTCAGGACATGTGTGACTAGCCTGAGTCACTATTTATATCATATTTATGAAAGGTCATATTTTAGACCTACAAGTCTTAGATCTTTTGATTAAGTGATTTCCAGTAATCGGTTGATATCAGCATGGCCAATAGATGAAACTCAAATCCACTTCGGACTGCTTATCAGTTGGGAGGGAGATTGTAGGCGGCAGATGAACGTTTGTCAGGGGGAGGGGAGTGGCATAGAGATGGCTACATATTTTACCATGAGCTATATTAAGCTATTGGGATAGCAGGTCAATCAGTTCAATTTCTGCTTAAATATGACTGAGATTAAATGCTGCTAAGCTGATTGCATCTCACTGATTCATTTCTGACTGAAGAGGGATCAGATACTTGCTGGGTCAGGTTGCTACAAACAAACCCTGTGTTTTTATTAGTTTTACCCTTTTGGGACCAGACGGCTCTGACCCCAGTGGACATGAACTCTTGCACAGGACAGAAGGAAAGCATAGAGAAATGTACCCTTTATGTATTTAGAGAGTTTAGCCTGCCTAATTCACCCTCATTTGTGACTAATCACAACTGTAGTTTGATCTCTCAGGCTCCCTTTGAAAACTAGAAAAAATTATGCTGGCCACAAAAGTGATGCAAAAGATGTTGCTAAATTGCAGGTCTAAAGTGCTTTAAAACATCTTGCATGTGTATACATCAATCAGGGTGTGTAATTAGTGTACTGCTTCACACTGACACACCAAACACACTGTGTAACGCACCACAAACAGCTGTTTGTGTAGTGACGGCCATGCTGGACTAGTGCGCACCATGGCGAGAGTGCAGGCGGGGCGGTTTTCAAGCCCATATGGTCGCCGGGCTGAGGTAGCTGAATGACAGAACAGTGGTGACTGTCCAGCTGATCAAATTTGGTCTGTCCACAATGAAGCAACAACCATATTATCGTGGGTGAGGCCCCCCCCCCCCATCGACACACTCATATAGCCGTCGGTCATTGCTTCATTGTGATACGCAAGCCCCTTCTCCGTGGCAAGGTAATGATCACGAAGGGGAACTGGCACATGTACATGCCTTTTGTTTTGTTGTTGCAGCTGCAGTGCAGCCAGAAAAATTAGGCAGGTATGTACACGCACCAGAAAAATTATTATAGGGGCCCTGCTAGCAGCGGCCTTAAAAATTCAGGAATCCGCCTGGAGTCTGGTGGACACTGTTGGTGGTGGCGGAGAAGGCAGTCAAGCGGCCTGCTGTGTGGGGACTGACTTAGTCTTGGGGCAGGCAGCCAGTCACACGGCGTGCAGGCAGAGATGCTGTGTGTGGGGACTGACTAAAGGTGCGTACACACATGCGACTGTAGTCGCTTGAACGACGATCGTTTAAAAAAAAAGCAGCCAACGACCATTAAGTCTAACGACGGAGGAGCTACATCGTTAAAAATGAACGATCTAGCTTGGTGGATTTACAACGACGATCGTTTGCAAAAGTAGTACATCGTTGGAAACGGTCGTTCGTACTAGGCTTGACATGCGCATTTCACTATTTCTCCATGGAACTTTTAATTTTTATGCGCAAGCGCAATAGTTGCTTTACGTGATGTAACGTTCGTTCTAACGACCAGATCGTTACACACTTTTAAAAACTAATTTTACTTAGGTCGTTCTTTCGTCAATTAAAAGTTTGTTCGTCGTTCACAATGAACGATCTGTGTGTACGTAGCTTTAGTCTTCGGGCAGGCCTGAGCGTGCTTTGCAGACCAGGCATCCGTGGTCAGATGGACCCTTGACCCAATGCTGTGTGCCAGAGATGTCACCACTTGCCTTTCAACATCACGGTACAGTTTAGGTATCGCCTTTTTTGAGAAAAAATTGCGGCCTTTTCTCTTCCACTGCGGTGTGTGGCTTTGCTTTTTGTGCTGCTTTTCCTCAGGTGTTCATCCCATTGCAGTTTGTGCTTTGTAATCATGTGCCTTCGTAAGGTAGTTGTCCCTACACAGGTCTTGGTCTTTCCACGGCTCAATTTTTGGTGGCAGAGAGTACAGATGGCATTGCTCTCATCTGAGGCAGACACACAAAAAAATGTCCACACCGCTGTGCCCTGGAGTGATGTCGCTTTAGTGGTGGCGGCCGACTGAGTGTTAAGTGGGGTGCCAGTATCAGAGCAGGAGGAGGAAGATATGTCATGCTTCCATGCGGAAGCTGAGAAAGATGAGGTGTTCTGTGTTAAATAGTCAACTATGTCCTGACAATATTGGGGGTTGATGGCACGTGCCTTCTTCTGAACACTGTACTTTGGTCGAGGGCCGCACGAAATCACGACAGCGCGACCTCGAACAGACCTGCCAGGTGGCCTGCCTCTGCCTTTTGTTTTGTCCATATTGGGGGGGGGGGATGAAGTGAAAGGTATGCACTGACTTGACTAATACAATGTGCAGTCACACAGGTGCAGTTAACAGGTATGCATGGAGTGGTATATCACACTGCGTGCACTCACATAGGTAGGTGGGTGCAGTGGCGTCGCTGTCACTAGGCAACAATAAATTTTGGCCTAGAGCGCCGTGTGTGGCCGTGGGCGCTCTCTCGCCGCGTTGTGTGTGTTATTTTTTTTTTTTTTTAATTATCAGGTTGCGCAGCCGGCTGTGACAGGCAGCTCAGCCTGTCTCACCTACTGATCCGCCCCCTCCCTCTCCCAGGGCGAGCAGCCGCACGCTAGTCAGCTTTTACGTGCGGTGCCGCCGCCTACTGGTCCGCCCCCTCTTCCTCTCCAGCAGAGCGAGCGGCCGCACGCTAGTTTGTTTATACGTGCGGCGCCGCCCCTAACTCCGCCCCCCGCCTGTCACATACTCTGGAACGCATCGTGTGACCGAGAGTATACGAGTGTGTGTGACGGCGCACCAGGACCAGTGCCACCGCCGGCTGCGCTACACTGTGCAAACACACTATCTGCAGAGGCGACATCTCACAGTGAGTGCCCTCTGCTCTTGATAATTTCTTATATGCCCCCCTGGTTGGCCCTGAGTCCCCCCCCCACCACCGCCAATAACACTTGGCAGGCAGTGGCTCCTCTAGGCTGCATACGCTGGCCAGCCTGGCCACATTACGATTATTTCCCGGGTGAATGCTGGCCACATACGATTATTTCCTGGGGAACGCTACCACATTGCGAATATTTCCTGGTGAACGCTGGCCACATTGAGAATATCTCCTGGTGAACGCTGGCCACATTGCGAATATTTCCTGGTGAACGCTGGCCACATTACGATTATTTCCCGGGTGAATGCTGGCCACATACGATTATTTCCTGGGGAACGCTGCCACATACGATTATTTCCTGGTGAACGCTGGCCACATTACGATTATTTCCTGGTGAATGCTGGCCACATTACGATTATTTCCCGGGTGAATGCTGGCCACATACGATTATTTCCTGGGGAACGCTGCCACATACGATTATTTCCTGGGGAACGCTGCCACATACAATTATTTCCTGGGGAACGCTACCACATACGATTATTTCCTGGTGAACGCTGGCCACATATGATTATTTCCCCGGTGAACGCTGGCCACATACGATTATTTCCTGGTGAACGCTGGCCACATACGATTATTTCCCCGGTGAACGCTGGCCACATACGATTATTTCCTGGTGAATGCGGGCCACATTATGATTATTTCCTGGTGAACGCTGGCCACATACGATTATTTGCTGGGGAACGCTGCCACATACGATTATTTCCTGGGGAACGCTGGCCACATTACGATTATTTCCTGGGGAACGCTGCCACATACGATTATTTCCTGGTGAATGCTGGCCACATTATGATTATTTCCTGGTGAAAGCTGGCCACATACGATTATTTCCTGGGGAACGCTGCCACATACGATTATTTCCTGGTGAACGCTGGCCACATTACGATTATTTCCTGGGGAACGCTGCCACATACGATTATTTCCTGGTGAATGCTGGCCACATTACGATTCTTTCCTGGGGAAAGCTGGCCACATTACGATTATTTCCTGGTGAACGCTGGCCACATTACGATTATTTCCTGGTGAACGCTGGCCACATTACGATTATTTCCTAGGGAACGCTGGCCACATACGATTATTTCCTGGTGAACGCTGGCCACATACAATTATTTCCTGGTGAACGCTGGCCACATTACGATTATTTCCTGGGGAACGCTGGCCACATACGATTATTTCCTGGTGAATGCTGCCCACATGCGGTTATTTCCTGGTGAACGCTGGCCACATTACGATTATTTCCTGGGGAACGCTGGCCACATACGATTATTTCTTGGGGAACGCTGGCCACATTACGATTATTTTATGGGGAACGCTGCCGCATTACAATTATTTTATGGGGAACGCTGGCCACATTACGATTATTTTATGGTGAATCATTGCTGCGTTATAATTATTTTATGGTGAATCATTGCTGCGTTATAATTATTTTATGGTGAATCATTGCTGCGTTATAATTATTTTATGGTGAATCATTGCTGCGTTATGATTATTCTATGGTGAATCATTACTGCGTTATGATTATTTTATGGTAAATCATTGCTGCGTTATGATTATTTTATGGTGAATCATTGCTGCGTTATGTTTATTTTATGGTGAATCATTGCTGCGTAATAATTATTTTATGGTGAATCATTGCTGCGTTATGATTATTTTATGGTGAATCATTGCTGCGTTATGATTATTTTATAGTGAATCATTGCTGCATTATGATTATTTTATGGTGAATCATTGCTGCGTTATGATTATTTTATGGTGAAAGATTGCCGCATTACATTTATCTTATGGCAGGCATGGGCAAACTCGGCCCTCCAGCTGTTACGGAACTACAAGTCCCACAATGCATTTGCCTTTATGAGTCATGACTGTGGCTATCAGACTCCTGCAATGCATTCTGGGACTTGTATTTCCGTAACAGCTGGAGGGCCGAGTTTGCCCATGCCTGTCTTATGGTGAAACATTGCTGCATTACGATTATTTTCATCAGGGGGGCACCACACGGGGGGAGGGGGGGGGGGCGCGCCACAGGTTTTCTCGCCTGGAGTGACAAAATGGCTAGAGACGCCCCTGGGTGGGTGCACTGAACACAACAGGTAGGTATATGCAGTGATGGGTATTACAATGTGCACCTGTCACACACAGACAGGTACCGGACAGGCACAGTGACACTGCGTGCGCTCACGTAGGTAGGTGGGTGCACAGTGAACAACAGGTAGGTATATGCAGGTATATGCAGTGATGAGTATTACAATGTGCACCTGTCACACACACACGTAGTCACTGAATGTGCTGGGCCTGGCAGTGGCACACACAGTAGGAATTATAAACAAGGCTGTCTATGCAACACAAGTGTCAGTGGGACACACACACACACACACACACACACACACACACACACACACACACACACACAAAATATATCACAAGAACAAGATAAGCTCTCAAAAGAGCTGTTGATGGGAGCTTTTTTAGCAATAAGAATCAGCAAGGAGCAAGCTAACAAGCCTACAAGAGCCTAACTAAGCTTTCCCTATGAGAGTCTGCAGCAGCTTTCCCTTCTCCAATTACTGCAGGCACACGAGTGAGTCCAAAGCCTGACACTGCCTGCCTTTTATAAGGGGTGGGGGGGGGGGGGAGTGGCTCCAGGACGGAGTGTAGCCTGATTGGCTACAATGTGCCTGCTGACTGTGATGTAGAGGGTCAAAGTTGACCCTCATGATGCACTATGGGGGCGAACCGAACTTCCGGAAAAGTTTGCGGTTCTCCGCGATCGCGAACCCTGGACGTTCGCCAGGAACTATTCGAAGGCGAACCGTTCGGGCCATCTCTAATTGAGAATAGAGCCCATTGTGTGTGAGTCAGCAGCCAGCTCGGGGGTCCTGAGGGGGAATTTGCTGCCAAGTGGAGGGTTGGTTACGGGGCCACCAGATTACTTTTGATCCGGAGTCATAGCTAGAGGGACACTAAAATGACAACAAGACTATGTTCTCTGTACGGTGCTGGGAAAGATGTCACCTCTATATACAGTAAATACATAATAATATGTGAAATTTCTTATATTAAGACAGATGGTCCGTGTATGTCTTAGGCCTGGTTTCCACTTGTGCGTTTTGTGTCAAAAAAAATTTCAGAAAATTCGCATTGATTTTGCAACTAATGGTAGTGAATGCGAATTTTCACGTAAAATGCTTTGTATAGGCAATACAAATTTTCGAAAAATTCGCATTAGATCCATGGTTACAGGAAGTTGTCAGCAGTCATGACTAAGCTGTTACTAGGCAGATTATGTTATATAGAACTAATGCGAATTTTCACGTATGAAAATTCGCATAAAAATGCTTAAAAATATACATGCAAGTTTTCACCAATCAAGATTTTATTATCTGCATCTCTCATACATTACCTGGTCCCAGGGATCACATCTCCTCCACTTCCTGTTTAGCGTGCAGGAGTCCTGCAGCCAGCCAATCACCATATCGGACGCCATAATTTAACCTCCTTGCCCCTAATCGTGGTATTTACTATTGCTGCCTATGGGGGCGCCATTTTTATCGGCGCTCGTCCTGTGCAGTGGCATAGCTAAGGAGCTGTGGGCCCCGATGCAAGTTTTACATGGGGCCCCCCAAGTACTCTATACATAACAATTGATACGGCGCACCAAAATCTGCCAATGGCAACTACAGTGTCTGAGGTGCAAGAAGGGGATGGGGGAGCAGTTTGTTAATGATTACCACTATTCAAAGCATCTATAGAAGTGATTATTATGAGCACAGGATGAATAGAGAGCTAATACTGCAGTTGAGGGAGGGCCCTTCGGGGCCCCTCTGGCCCAAGGGCCCCAATGCGGTCCCAACCTCTGCAACCCCTATTGCTACGCCCCTGGTCCTGTGGCATTTTTCTCTGCTCCGCCATATATGATCCATCTTTGCCTCCTCAGGGCTGGTTCACAGTAAGGGCCCTTTTCCACTAGCAATCGCTAGCGTTCACGCTGAACGCTAGCGATTGCTGAATCGCAATTACCGGCGATTCCCCGACGTTCGTGGCCGCGATTTTGCTATGCTATGCACTGCATAGCAAAAAGTGCTTTTCTAAGCGCTTGTGATTTTAAAAGCTCTTGCTAATGCTATCCTATGTGTGTGTTCACACTGGAGCAATGTGATTTTTTTTTAAATCCCCCATAGGATTGGATTAGCTACAGCTTTTAAAATCTCTGGCGTTTAAAAAGCTCTCATAGGCCTAGTGCACACCGGAGCGTTTCCGCTGCGGTTTGCGATCTGCTTGCGGGTGCGGATCCGCTAGGGTAATGTATTTCAATGGGCTGGTGCACACCAGAGCGGGAGGCGTTTTGCAGAAACACATACTCCCGGGCTGCTGCAGATTTTGGATTGCGAATGCGTTTCTGCCTCAATGTTAAGTATAGGAAAACCGCAAACCGCTCTGAAAAACGGCACTTCAGAGCGGTTTGCCTGGCGTTTTTTGTTACAGTAGCTGTTCAGTAACAGCTTTACTGTAACAATACATGAAATCTACTACACCAAAACCGCTACACAAAACCGCAAAACGCTAGCTGAAACGCTACAGAAAAAGAAGAAAAAGCGTTTCAAAATCTGCTAGCATTTTGCGGATCTGCTAGCGGTTTTTGGTGTGCACCAGGCCATAGTGTGAAAAGCCTTATTCACATTACATTTCGATCGCGTTCGGCGTTTTTGGATGCAATTTTTTTGCGATTACCGGCGCTTGGGTGGGTGGTGCGTTTTTTTTAAAAGCGCTTTTCTAAGCGCTTTTCCAGAGCATTTTTTTAAATTACTTCCTGACGCAAGTCAGGAAGTGAACCCTTTGACCTGGAAAAGAATAAATAAAATGTATTATTCTTAAAAAACGCGAACGCTATCACTGCACATAGCAATTTTGTGAGCGTTTTTCCTATACCTTCCATTGAGGCGGAAACGCCTCAAAAACGCGAACGGAATTGCCGCATGAAGTGGTTTTGTGAGCGTTTATCGCTCTTCCTATCCCTTCCATTATAGTAAAAAATAAAAAAAAAATGGTCCAGGCACCGCTTTGCTGAATGCACAGCGCACAAACCGCGCTGATATGAACCTTCTCATAGAGAATCATTGCACAAGCGTTTTGTGAGCGATTTTAAAAATAGCCTGCGCTTGAAAAAAGGCTGAAAACGCCCCTGGTGTGAACGAATCCTAAATCAGGCTCTATACACCCTGCTCAGAATATGAGGAAAGTGGATGAAACTTGTAGCTGGTGAAACTAGGTGGAGAGAGATATATTGAATGGAAATGAGAGTGTACAGCAGCAGTGTGGGTTGCTGCATGCAGTGTAATCCTGGTGGGGTATCAGTAAACATCCACATCCCATTACAGGTCCCCCCCCCCCTTCCTACCACCTGGGAGGGGGCAGAAGTGACTGGAAGGGGAGGGGAGAGTGCATGAGGAGAGACAGGGCTGGTAACATTGCTCAGTAGAAACTTTTCTCTCTCAGGATCAGGACTGCAGTGATACAGATCCCAGCAGCAGGTAAGCTTTGCTTGCTATGTTATTATTATTACTACTATATAGCATGTGTTGCTGGTGGTGTCATGTGACCTTAGCTGTGTGCTACAGAGCAGCAAATAGTGCTGCTTTCCTGTACACTTTCCTGTAGGTTTTTGAAGTATAATGACCAGAATTAGCAAATTAGTTATTCAATCATTAGTTTTCTGAATGCAATTAGCACTATTTGAAGGTCCTGCCTATGCTAAAGCTTCATACACACGCTAGATAACAGTTGTTGAAAACGACCATCCACAACGCGTTTAAAAGAAAAAAAACAAACAAAAAAAACAGCCCAACAGCATGAAATATTGACCAAGGATGTCTTCTATATACATTGATCCTTGGTATAAGCCGGGGCTGTGGATTTGTTACAAAAATCATCCGGCTCCCGACTCCAACTCTTGACGTTTATGAAACCACTGACTGCTACTCCAGGTACCCAAAATTGCTCCGACTCCCAACTCCACACACAGCCCTGGTATAAGTCCGCCTGCCCGTCTTCTCTGAATTAAGTTTGTTATTCGTTCCCAATTTGTTTTGTTTCCCCGCAGTCTGTTCAGTGTTGTCACACCATTTGCAGATGTCGGTTGTAGGTTAGGATTCGATCATATGCAATGACCTTTATCTAGTGTGTGTAATTGCTATGTTCACAGTGGGCGTTATTTCCCTGTAAAAACAGCAACATAAAAGTGGCACTTCACGTTATCCGCCCATTGCATCGGATACAGTCAATGAGAACTATGCTTCATTTGCAACGCACTCATTTTGTGGTAACACACTGCATGCATTCAACCGCGCTGTGAATGTTGGATAGGTGTTATATAGCAGTCTGATGTTTTGCGTTACAATGTGGTCATTAGGTCGCACCACTGTGTACGTATCCTAAAGGGAACCTGAAGTGAGGAAACTGCTGAGGTTGAATGCATCTTTGGAAGTATTAGTGTCCCCCGCATGTGCGCAGTATGGATGCACCTGTCTTCAGAAGTACTCGTCCCCTGCATGTGCGCGGTATGGATGCACTCGTCCTCAGAAGTACTCGTCCCCCGCATGTGCGCAGTATGGATGCACTCGTCCTCAGAAGTACCCGTCCCCTGCGTGTGCGCAGTATGGATGCACCTGTCTTCAGAAGTACTCGTCCCCTGCATGTGCGCGGTATGGATGCACTCGTCCTCAGAAGTACTCGTCCCCCGCATGTGCGCAGTATGGATGCACCTGTCTTCAGAAGTACTCGTCCCCTGCATGTGCGCGGTATGGATGCACTCGTCCTCAGAAGTACCCGTCCCCTGCGTGTGCGCGGTATGGATGCACCTGTCTTCAGAAGTACTCGTCCCCTGCATGTGTGCAGTATGGATGCACCTGTCTTCAGAAGTACTCGTCCCCTGCATGTGTGCAGTATGGATGCACCCGTCTTCGGAAGCACTTACTTTTTTTAATGTAAATTGTATTGAATTAGGCCAATAGTATGCACTTCCTATCCATTTTGATTGGTCCGATTCCAAGCTTCATACATTTTCCTTGAAGTCCAAAACGATATGCATCTCATTGACCGTCTTTACGTATAAGGCGTCTAGCAGAAATTGGAACATATCAACGATTGGGAAATACTTGATGAATATGCAAATTCCAGTTCCTTTGCATGAATCTGATGCTGGCTAATTAGCTGAAAGTGCCCGGATTTGCTTACCCACTGCAAAGTTCTAGTTTAGCCCCAGGTCCAGTGCAGACAGAACTTGCATATTCCTATTTGCTCGTGAATAGGAGATATCAGATTGTGCACTGATCTTTTGTCCCACATTGCACAATGCAATTTTAATATCTCGTCCTCAATGAAATCCTGGTTCTCATTGCATTGCACATGGGGGGGAGGGTTGGCAGGGGAAGATGACTCTGAGGGACTTCAGATACTGCGAGGGGATGGAAGATGCCCCAGGTAAGTACTACCCAACTTTTAAATTCCTCTGCTTTAGTTGTCCTTTAAACCTTAGGCTAGTTTCCCACTTTGGCATTGTGTTCCTTGTTAAAACAGGAGGGGAAAATACCAATATGTTATGATCCTTCTGTACACTTTAATAGTAGAATATCTATAAATTTACCAATATTCTATGATTTGCTTTCCTGGGCACCCAAATTTCCAGGCGCCCTTTTATTACATATACTTGGAAGAAGCCTTATTGTTCACCTCTAAAACAAGGATTTCAGGCAGATCAACTGTCATCAGTCAGGATGAGTGCTGCATGTATGGCCACTCTGTGTATTATGTAATACCTAGCCTGGATATGCTGCTATACCTGAGCTGCTAACAGCTGGATCCAGCAAGCGACTGGACACTCACTGATTGGAAATCAATTATTTTGTTCCTATTGATGCAGAGTTTCCCTGTTTAGTTGAATTTCCTGCTGGTGGCTAATGAGATGTGGGTTTATTGCCTGATGTGTTGCATTGGGTTTTTGATGCTCCTCAGGTTTTTTTTTTCTTTCCTAATGAGAATCCAGTGCAATGAATGTATCACAGACATACATAGCTCCCAACTGTCCCTCTTTGGGAGCCCTGTCCCTCTTTCCTCCTTATTTGTCCCTCTTTCCTCCTCATTTGTCCCTCTTTCCTCCTCATTTGTCCCTCTTTCCTCCTCATTTGTCCCTCTTTCCTCCTCATTTGTCCCTCTTTCCTCCTCATTTGTCCCTCTTTCAGCTCTTTGTCCCTCTTTCAGCTCTTTGTCCCTCTTTCTATGTAAATATATGTATTTCACTACTAAAAAATGTGTTTGATTCCCATCCTTTAAATTGACATATTACTGATTTTAAAATGTTACTATGAAGGAAAATGAACCAGGATAGAAAGGACCACTAGGGTTTGAATTATAAAACCACATTTTTTTCTTATGAAATCTTTATGGTATGTGTGACTAGGAGTGTGACGGGGGCGTGGCATAAGTGTCCCTTTTTTTTATCTCATAAATTTGGGAGGTATGGGCATAGCTGAAGTGCACTGTAAGAGCAGCCTGGTCAGCATAACTTCGTCGAAGGGGAGGGGAGGGTTGTGGATGCACATTTTATGGATATGGAGCTCCTGATGGTCACACTTGTTGTATGAGCCTTGTGAGATGGGCCCCCAGGCTGTGAGGGTCTTCAAGAAGTGCTGAAGGAAGCGTTGTGAACAGGGAGCCCCATCAAAGTTTTGCTGGGGGTTCCCATGATTGGTATGATTTCTGGAAGCATGCTGTGTTGTGACCTTCAGTGGGGTGCGCAGAAATGCTTGATCCGCCCGGCAGCTGTGTAAGCAGCAAAGCTTGGTTGTGCTAGCGCTTCATGTAACTTGTACAGTGTAAAGCGAGGGGGGAGGGAGTTGTGCTAACTCAGAATTTTTTTTCTTGGACCTTTTAAGGGCCCGTTTCCACTAGCACGGAAACCGGGCCGAATTCGGAGAGTTTCCCCGTAGGCGAACTGCACGGGGAAACTCTGCCATAGGAAACTATGGCGCCGCCGGCCAAATCACTTACTTTAGTGATTCAGCCGACATTGCTGTCAATTTCCGTGCGGGAGCCTGTGAAACCTTCTGGGATTCGTCAGCGTTCCCGCTGACTAGGAAGTGCCGCCGCGCGCGGTGGCTAATGGAAATGGGCCCTCAAGCAGGCCTGAACTCAGTACTTCCTCTCTGCTCTAAAAGATAAACAGCATAATAACCTGTAAAGAAAAACATTTGTTACAGCTGCTCTAGAAATCCTGCAATAAATCTGCAGTTTGTCTACTTCCTGCTTTCATGGAAGCCGATATATTGTTAACATCCTGTGTTCACCAATTGCCTTCTCTGCCATGGCAGTCACACGTGATGGGAAGAGAGCAAATTACAACTTGTGATTAGTCACAGATGAGGGGGAATTAAACAGGCTAAACTCTCCAAATACACACAGGGTGCATTTCTCTGTTTTCCTTCTGTCCTGTGCAACAGTTCAGGTCCACTTTAATGGAGCAAACTAGGGCATTGTTGGGCTTCAGGGCACCATGTGGTTGGCAGAGGAGCTAGATTGACTCCCCTTGATAACTGATGCTTTACCCAACATCAAATAACCAACTAGTGGGATGGTCCTCTGTAACTGAATGGGACAATGTATTCCCAGCGCATTAGAATGGTGCGAGCCAACCTTTTTGTCTTGCAAAACTTCCTTTCAAGACCTTTGTGTGACTGGACACAATTCAATGTAACTGTTTGTTTTGTAGACTTTTTTTTTATGAGTGAAGAAGCCCCCAGGGACTTTTGTAGTACCCATGAGGGGGTGCTGACAAGTATTGAGCCTTATCCAGAAACAAGTGAGCTATGAAGGTGTAACTGCCACACTATTCTACATATTCCCTCAGGCTGTCACTGCTCTCCTTACATCTGTCCTGCTACAGCTAATAGAATTCTTCAGACTGCTGGTGTAAGTGTAACCACTTATTTGTTGCATTAGTTGCCTCCAAATCATTGTCCCTTGAGGCTGCTTTCACACGTGCAGTACACTTCCCCCCCCCCCCCGCAGCTCCCCTGTCACAGTTCACAGTGGCAATTAGTCTGAAGGAGACTGTCCACACTACCCGCGTTGTAACAGAAGTGCTGACGACAACACTCCGACGATGCAAAGTCTGCAGCGTGTTGCTGAGTGGTACGAGCGGTACCGTGTGGTGGGCATTTGCATGAGTTTATGGCAACCATCATTAAGTTGTTTTTTGGGGGGGTTTCGCGTATGGGGATTGGGAATAGATGGTCAGAAGAACTACAGTTCAATACTCAGTGCAGGCGCCACTCACATTCAAATGCAACAGCAGTTTAGTCCCACAAAGTCCTTTTTCTCCTCTTCAGATGTTTAAAGCTTTCACTTCTTGCATATCACAGTACACCTCCAGCATATCCAATCAGGAGCCACTCACCAGATGTGAACAGGTGCCACTGTATGGCAGCCAACTATAGGTGCCCCCAGTATAGGTAGCCAGGAATAGGTGCCAGCCCCCCCCCCTGTATAGGTAGTCAGGCATAGATGACCCCAGTATAAGTAGCCAGGTATAGGTGCTCCCAGTATAGGTAGCCAGGTATAGGTGCTCCCAGTATAGGTAGCCAGGCATAGATGACCCCAGTATAAGTAGCCAGGAAAAGGTGCTCCCAGTATAGGTATCCAGGAATAGGTTACCCCCCCCCCCCCCGTATAGGTAGTCAGGCATAGGTGACCCCAGTGTAGGTAGCCAGGCATAGGTGCTCCCAGTATAGGTAGCCAGGCATAGGTGCTCCCAGTGTAGGTAGCCAGGAACTAGTGCCCCCCCCCCCCATATAGGTAGTCAGGCATAGGTGATCCCAGTATGGGTAGCCAGGAATAGGTGCTCCCAGTATAGGTAGCCAGGAATAGGTGCTCCCAGTATAGGTAGCCAGGAATAGGTGCCCACCCCCTGTATAGGTAGCCAGGCATAGATGACCCCAGTATAAGTAGCCAGGAAAAGGTGCTCCCAGTATAGGTAGCCAGGAATAGGTTAC
Organism: Hyperolius riggenbachi; assembly: GCF_040937935.1. Lineage (NCBI taxonomy): Eukaryota > Metazoa > Chordata > Amphibia > Anura > Hyperoliidae > Hyperolius > Hyperolius riggenbachi. The sequence continues at coordinate 63,755,260 of NC_090648.1, forward strand.
CCCCCCCCCCGTATAGGTAGTCAGGCATAGATGACCCCAGTGTAGGTAGCCAGGTATAGGTGCTCCCAGTATAGGTAGCCAGGTATAGGTGCTCCCAGTATAGGTAGCCAGGCATAGGTGCTCCCAGTGTAGGTAGCCAGGAACTAGTGCCCCCCCCCATATAGGTAGTCAGGCATAGGTGACCCCAGTATGGGTAGCCAGGAATAGGTGCTCCCAGTATAGGTAGCCAGGTATAGGTGCTCCCAGTATAGGTAGCCAGGAATAGGTTACCCCCCCCCCCCCGTATGGGTAGTCAGGCATAGGTGACCCCAGTATAGGTAGCCAGGAATAGGTGCCACCCCCCCCCCCCCCGTATAGGTAGTCAGGCATAGATGACCCCAATATAGGTAGCCAGGAATAGGTGCTCCCAGTATAGGTAGCCAGGAATAGGTGCTCCCAGTATAGGTAGCCAGGAATAGGTGCCCACCCCCATATAGGTAGCCAGGCATAGATGACCCCAGTATAAGTAGCTAGGAAAAGGTGCTCCCAGTATAAGTAGCCAGGAATAGGTTACCCCCCCCCCCCGTATAGGTAGTCAGGCATAGGTGACCCCAGTGTAGGTAGCCAGGAATAGGTGCTCCCAGTATAGGTAGCCAGGCATAGGTGCTCCCAGTATAGGTAGCCAGGCATAGGTGCTCCCAGTATAGGTAGCCAGGCATAGGTGCCCACCCCCCGTATAGGTAGCCAGGCATAGATAACCCCAGTATAAGTAGCCAGGAATAGGTTACCCCCCCCCCCCCCCGTATAGGTAGTCATGCATAGGTGACTCCAGTGTAGGTAGCCAGGAATAGGTGCTCCCAGTATAGGTAGCCAGGTATAGGTGCTCCCAGTATAGGTAGCCAGGCATAGGTGCTCCCAGTGTAGGTAGCCAGGAACTAGTGCCCCCCCCCCATATAGGTAGTCAGGCATAGGTGATCCCAGTATGGGTAGCCAGGAATAGGTGCTCCCAGTATAGGTAGCCAGGTATAGGTGCTCCCAGTATAGGTAGCCAGGAATAGGTTACCCCCCCCCATATAGGTAGTCCGGCATAGGTGACCCCAGTATAGGTAGCCAGGAATAGGTGCTCCCAGTATAGGTAGCCCCAGGTATAGGTGCTCCCAGTATAGGTAGCCAGGCATAGGTGCTCCCGGTGTAGGCAGCCAGGAACTAGTGCCCCCCCCCCCCATATAGATGGTCAGGCATAGGTGACCCCAGTATGGGTAGCCAGAAATAGGTGCTCCTAGTATAGGTAGCCAAGTATAGGTGCTCCTAGTATAGGTAGCCAAGTATAGGTGCTCCTAGTATAGGTAGCCAAGTATAGGTGCTCCTAGTATAGGTAGCCAAGTATAGGTGCTCCTAGTATAGGTAGCCAAGTATAGGTGCTCCCAGTATAGGTAGCCAGGCATAGGTGCCCACCCCCCGTATAGGTAGCCAGGCATAGATAACCCCAGTATAAGTAGCCAGGAATAGGTTACCCCCCCCCCCCCCCCGTATAGGTAGTCATGCATAGGTGACCCCAGTGTAGGTAGCCAGGAATAGGTGCTCCCAGTATAGGTAGCCAGGTATAGGTGCTCCCAGTATAGGTAGCCAGGCATAGGTGCTCCCAGTGTAGGTAGCCAGGAACTAGTGCCCCCCCCCCCCCATATAGGTAGTCAGGCATAGGTGATCCCAGTATGGGTAGCCAGGAATAGGTGCTCCCAGTATAGGTAGCCAGGTATAGGTGCTCCCAGTATAGGTAGCCAGGAATAGGTTACCCCCCCATATAGGTAGTCCGGCATAGGTGACCCCAGTATAGGTAGCCAGGAATAGGTGCTCCCAGTATAGGTAGCCCCAGGTATAGGTGCTCCCAGTATAGGTAGCCAGGCATAGGTGCTCCCGGTGTAGGCAGCCAGGAACTAGTGCCCCCCCCCCCATATAGATGGTCAGGCATAGGTGACCCCAGTATGGGTAGCCAGAAATAGGTGCTCCTAGTATAGGTAGCCAAGTATAGGTGCTCCTAGTATAGGTAGCCAAGTATAGGTGCTCCTAGTATAGGTAGCCAAGTATAGGTGCTCCTAGTATAGGTAGCCAAGTATAGGTGCTCCTAGTATAGGTAGCCAAGTATAGGTGCTCCTAGTATAGGTAGCCAAGTATAGGTGCTCCTAGTATAGGTAGCCAAGTATAGGTGCTCCCAGTATAGGTAGCCAGGCATAGGTGCTCCCACTAGTATAGGTAGCCAGGCATAGATGTCCCCATGTATAGGAAGCCCCAGGGGTGCTGTTACTATGAGATGGAATGCAGGAACAAGAAGAAGTAGTACATGCGGCAATGGAGCCCGGCAATGTGAGTATCTAATTACCTACGTCGCTGTTCGTGCGCCCGCCGCTGTGTCCCACCCTGGCTGCTGGTCAAGCGCCCACTGCTGCGTGTCCCCCCCCCCAAAAAAAAATGGTATGATTATCATGCACAATCAAACTGCTATATACCGCAGCGACCCTAGTCCTTGCATTGTATGGTTAGATGCCGCGTGTCCAGCCGCCTCCTCCCAGCTTCCCTTGTACTCGCGCACTGCCACCTCCGGGGCCTCCACTCCGCGGGAAGCTTTCTCATTTCCAAGTCGTTGTGGACAATACTGGCACCAACTCTCTCACGTGATATTCCCAGATATGTAGCAAATTAGCAATACTAAAGTTTTGGCTAATATTCTGGCTAACTTACTTTTTACTGCATTTGTGCTTGTCGATGGGAGCACAAGAAAATCGGATACCAAATGTGGTGGGTTTGTTTTGTGATTTCCCAGTTTTTAAGGTGTTTTTTATTTTTATTTTTTTATATGGCATCGACATGCACGAAAAGAAACGCATGTTATAAACAGGAAAAAACACGCTGGTATCGCAGAGTAGGTTTTCAGTGGGAAAGTGTCCTAAAACAACAATACACATAGCATACTTGGGTACAGTATGGCCATTCTTCAGTAATGGCGACAGTGAGAGTTTCTGCTGCGTTGTGTTATTATAACTGCAATGATTTAGGCCAGGAGTGGCCGTCCTGCTGTTTCTTTTATCTTTGATCCCTGTTCTGATTCTTGGCTTGGCTTCCGCCTCCCCTCTGTGCATCGCTGTGACCAGAGCTGGCCTGTCAGATTCCAAACATGCAGCATGTGGAAGAGAGAGACCAGCGCAGGCTCTGCCGCCAGCCATGCAGGGGGCTTCTTCTCACACAAGCTTAGATGTAAATGTATGTGGGTGGCAGCTCTCTTTCATGTGTTGCTCCCCATTTGCAGCCTCCTCTTCCACATGCAGCAGCCTCTCTTCCATGTCTGGCCTCCCCCTTGTTCAGCAGCTGTCCTAGGCCGCAGGCTATGTGGCCTTTCCAAAAATCATTTATTCTTGTAGTGTGGTGAAGGGATCAGAATGGGGGGGTCCAATCTGCAGAGTGCGCCTCTTGATGCAGGTCACATTACTTGCTCTACTCTGCACCTTGTACAGGACCGGCCCACTTGGAACCTTGATGATGTCATATCATTACAGTGATGATGTCATATCTCCTCTCTCGTGACACACTGTGATTACCAAGGAGAGGATGCTGGGCACACTGGAATGTTGGAGCCCCTGAGTCTTCTGCTGCTTTTGATGCATCTGGCCGTCTAAAGGGGGACACATCTGGCTATCTGCATGGGGGTAGGGGGCACAGCTGGCTATCTGGGGGTAGGGGGCACAGCTGGCTATCTGGGGGTAGGGGGCACAGCTGGCTATGTAGGGGTAGGGGGCACAGCTGGCTATGTAGGGGTAGGGGGCACATCTGGCTATCTGGGGGTAGGGGGCACAGCTGGCTATCTGGGGGTAGGGGGCACAGCTGGCTATCTGGGGGTAGGGGGCACAGCTGGCTATCTGGGGGTAGGGGGCACAGCTGGCTATGTAGGGGTAGGGGGCACATCTGGCTATCTGGGGGTAGGGGACACATCTGGCTATCTGGGGGTAGGGGGCACAGCTGGCTAACTGAATGGGGGGGGGGGGGAAGAGGAACACAAATTCATTGTCCCGTGTGCTGCAAACTCAAGCTATGCCTCTGTTTTAATGACCAGTTATTTGTTGCCAACAACATCACTTTAGATTTTGTTTAGGTAGATGTATGGAGTGGAGTACACAGTTCAGCTTTTGTGTTGGGAGTGTTTTCCTCTCATTAAACCTGTAACCTGTCAGTAATGACCCCCCCCTGGGCAAAAGCAGTACAAGCTTTGAAGTGCTGATGAGTTGCATTAGAATACTAGTTTGGTGCAGATGCAGTCAGCTTCCACCATCATCTCTATAGATACCTGTTGTGTTCAGCACAAGCCAGAGTCCTTGTCATAACATATGTCTGTAAGTCACATAGTCTGCCTGCTCCAAGACAGAGGTGACATATACTCAGATCTGCCAGAATTACTGCGCAGGCTGGCCCCCGGAGCATCACCGAGGGCCTCTGAAGTATGACTACCTTCATCCATGCCTTATTTGCACTTGCACCCTAGCACTAAGCACATTTTTCCCCTGATGAAGCCCCCTTTTTTGAGGGGGTGAAAGGGGGTGAAACATGTTGGGTTGGTGGGGTTTTTTTTTATTTTTTTTATTTCAAAGTTTTATTGAAATTTTTGACAAACAGTGCATAAAAGAAAAAACATCATGGCAAGAACAAGGGAAACGCCTGATGCAGATAAGCTCATCATACAAACATTGCATAGTAGGAGGGGGGATGTGGGGTCATCCGTGATACTCCTAATAATTATTGACCAACTTGCTTGTAGAAAACGAGGTATCACTGCCTGGAGGTTATACTGAGCCCTCAAGGGATTTAGTCCAGCTACCTGGGGCTTGCTGAAGGAAATGTAGGGGCATGGGGAGACCCAAGTCAATATTGGGTCTTTCTAATTTCGGTCCTGGGAGCCTGCCGTCTAGTGATAGGCAAGCAAGACAGGAAGGATTATAGCCAGTAGCATCGTTACAGGGGTGGTGAAGATATGGGGAGGGGGAAAAAAAAAAAGGAAAGAGAAAGGGGGGGAAAGATAAGTGAGAAGGAAGAGGAGGTAAGAGCAGAAGGAAGAAGAAGAAGAGGAGGGGTCCACCCTACAGCCTAGAGATAAGAGATGTCTCTAGATTTGGATGTTCCAGGGTTGGTGGGGGTTTGATGTATGTATAGCATTATCTAGTGTTCAGGGGACTGATCCAAAAACATACTAGAGGAACTGAGACAAGTGTATGTGGATCCAGATGCTGTACCTCTCCCCTGTTCCTTGTTTGTTAATTGTTTAATAAAAGTAATCGCCTTGCAGCGCTGGGTCCCTGGTTTGGCTCCCAGCCAGGTCAACATCTGCAAGGATTTTGTATGTTCTCCCTGTGTCTGTATGGGCTATAGACTATGATACATACACTACACGATACATACATAGACCTATAACTATGGTAGGGATTAGATTGTGAGCCCCTCTGAGGGACAGTTAGTGACGATAATATATACAATACAGTGCTGTGTAATATGTCGGCGCTATATAAATAAATAAAGGTATCAGAGCCAGCAAGTTTCAAGTTTTCACAATACAAGTTCTATTTTCATTGTGAGTCTCATCCATCAGGTTAAAAAAAATGTGTGTATAGTATTCGATTAGACAGGCACAGCTGAGCTAATCATCCCTCTAGCTACCCCCCAAAACCAGCCCTACTGTTAACCCCATACCTAGCGCTACCCCTCCCTTTTTTTCTGTAACTTTAAACTATCGCGATTGGCTATGTCCAGAGCCCAAATTATACACCGAGCAGCGCTGTAGCCGCAATTAAAATTACAGTCTATGGCGGCACCAGCATGACCTGCCTTGGTATTTAGAACTATACCTATGTTCACAGTGGCCGTAGCATTCCTTGTGACAGCAGGAACGCATGCAACCGATTGAGAGAGCGGCGCCATGCATTGTCTGCATGTTGTCGGGTACAGTGAAGCATACAGTCAATGAAGTGTGCTTCACTTTCACTACGCGTGTTTAGCGGTAACCCATGCAGTGCGTTACCATACTGCAACCTGTTATGCGGCAACGCACCTGCTGCACTGTGAATGTCGCCATAGGTAGTGTATTGCAATGTGGTAAGCCACAATTCAAAGCGGCCGTTATACCACAATGCACCACTGTGAACGTGGCCTCAATCAGCAATCCCTGGTGTCCCAGCTGTAAACAATCGCTTTGTATTATTAACATTATAGCAGACGTCTGTATGTCAAGTTTTCTGCCCTTTGCTTTCTGTTTTGAAGCCTCTTGCAGGATGCCTGTTCTCATTGTATGACCTGAATATACCTGTAATGTATTCGCTTAGGAGAAACTGGTCCTTCAAGCTGCAGTCAGTTCTTACTGGTCTGCTTCTTCGGTAGTAGCCTGTAGGCAGACCTGCATTTACATCACAAGGGCCTACAGGCACAGATGTCCTGGTACCCTAGACTTCGCCATGAACCTGCCGGACCGCAGTGTGCTGGCTGTCCCAGATGTCACTTCTCGCTTACTCGTCATAGGTAACTACAACTGCCCCTTAGTATTAGGTAGCCAGAAGTATCCTCAATAATAAGTAGCTAGAGGTGCCCCGACTGAAGGGAGAGCTGGTCAGTGGAATGCCAAGATCCGGTGTGAATAAGCTCTTATTTACACCCCACTTGGGACACTATATAAGGCAGGAGGAAGGCACTTAGGCTGGGGAGTGAGCTGACTTTCCATCATCCGGCATCTGTAGGTACATGACTACATTGCCTTATAATAAATCCGGCCCTGCCTGTAGAGGATCACTGGTTACCGGTTCACCTGCGAGTAACTCTGCTACTGGTCTTCATCTCTCACCTGACTTTTTACCTCTCATCTACCCCCTTTATAATACAAGGTCTTCTCAGTGTCCAGCATTATATCTGAACTACCCCCAAAAGTCGGTGGATTTATTTCCAGTTTGTATTCTGATGGTGACCGCATTAATGAACGCTGTTACCTCCACACACCTGATCAATCCCTTGCAACCAAGATTATGCCAGCATTCCTGATCAATCCTTGTGACCGATCTTGTCCCTTAATCGAGCAAAAAATCAATTGGGCGGCCATGTTGCAGCACCGATTGTCTTGATTCTATAAAAGTATTGAATCAGAAGGATCGATCACCCCGCAAAATCAAGTAATGTATGGGCACCTTAATAGTAGTGGAGGTATGATCAATTTTTCAATTAGGTTTGATTAGATTTAGAGTCCTAATTGGGCCTGGTCTGCCCATGATGCCAAGTGAGGCGGCAGAAGTCTGGGGGCAGCACCAGGCAGAAACAGGAAGTGAAGAGAGTGCCTGGCTAACCTATACTGAGGGAAATTGTACCTGGCTAACCTATACTGGGGGGGGGGGGGGGCAACTGTACCTGGCTAACCTATACTGGGGGGCAACTGTACCTGGCTAACCTATACTGGGGGGCAACTGTACCTGGCTAACCTATACTGGGGGGCAACTGTACCTGGCTAACCTATACTCGGGGCAACTGTACATAGCTACCAACGCTGCAGGCACCTATCACCGGTTACCTACCTATACTTAGGGGGTTTGCGGGGGGGGGCTCACCGCAGCTATAACGTGCAGTGCAATTTGTTGGGTGCTGTTATGTGATCATTCCAATTCGGGGGGGGGGGGGGGGTGCATCCTCCCAAGTTTGCCTTGGGCAGCATAAAGTCTAGAATCGTCCCTGGTCATCATGTACAGTGTTTAGATGTGGGCGGTAATTGTTCACACTTAAGAGGAATAGAAAGAAGTTGCATCATCTCTGGATATACACCATAATGTATTATAGGGAAAAGCTCTGTGTCACATCTGTAATCCTGGAATAGACAAAAGCTGGGGGAATGGAGGCCTCTGCGCTTATCTGCCAAACAAAAATGTATATTCTTTGTCTGACGTTTATCTATAGCAGCCAGAACAAAGGCACAGAAAATATAGGTCAGGCTCAGCAGTGTAATGCCTGCATTCTCTGTGGAATGCTTTTACTGGGGATGTTGGATATCTGCAGGATGACTGTTTATGCCTGAAATGCTCACATCATAGACTACTTGTTGTGAAACCACCATTATTTGTATAACTCATAACTATGTACACGCAGACCACCTATTTTTTTTTTCTTTTGCCAAAACAATCATTCATGATTATTTTAGTAGTAGAGTATTGTACCGTGTTAGCCATCAGTAAAAGCAAGAAGTTTTGAATTGGAATGATACCATTTATTGGCTAATTTAAAATAAGAGTAAGCTTTCGGCTGTGCAGCCTTCTTAGTCTGAAGAAGGATGCACAGCCGAAAGCTTACTCTTATTCTTTTAAGTTAGCCAATAAATGGTATCATCTCGATTTAAAACTTCCTGATTATTTTAGGTGACCATATGTGTACACCCCCCCCCCCCCCCCTTCCGACCTCACCCCGTCCATCAGTCTCTGCTGAGATGGGAAATCCTCCGGTGACTGCTATTCTGTTTCCCTACAGTTCAAGGATGCACAATTTCTTTCTCCTGTTTTTTTTTTTTTCCATTCAAGAGCCAGTCTGTCCAATCAAACAATCATTTTTCAAGCTCTTGAACCCACAATAAACTTGGCTGGTCTCATGGGAGCGAGATATGCTGTGTTTATTATGTGTTTAAAGAATCCTTTCTTGACGGCTGTCAGATACTTGTTTAGGAATTTCAAGTTTCGGCATTCATAATCTTCTGGATGTGTGGAGAGAATATCTGCTTTCCATTTTTGAAAGTTTTTTTTTTAACTACTAGATTAGTTAACAAGTGCTATATGTCTGAAATTTCTGAACCAAGTTTAGAGGGTAGACCTTTTGTAATTAAATCTAGTGGGGGGGAATCGGATACTTCACATCAGAATTCCAGGAATCTTTAAAAATTCTTTAAGAAAGAGAAAAATGTATCCTTAGACAATGTAATTGGTTTGCCACAAGGAGAGCTTTTGGTCCAAGAACCATAACCTGGGTTTGCCAAGTTGCCAGTTTTGTATTTAGGGTAGCTGCTGAATGTTGTGCTATTCAAGGGTGACCTATAAAGTTTTCTTTTATTTGAAAGATTTGTAGTTTAATTCTAGTAGAAAAACATCTGTTTAAGATCGTAGAGGGATTAAGTGCTCTACTTTGTAAGAAGGTCATAAAGTAGAAGTCGAGAAGCATTGTGAGATTTGAAACCGTAAAGCTGGGCTCTGGTCAGTTTTAGTAACAAATGAGGGGAAAATTGAGCTATCTGAGAGGTTTGGTATCTCCAGGTGCTGGACAGCGCTAACCCCGAGTCCGGAAGATTATGAAGAATTCCTGACATGAGGCTTTTAGCATTCCATAAAAATGAGATCAAAATTGAATCCAATCTTTAAAAAATAGAAATGGAGTTTTAACTGGAGCTCGGAGGAAGATATAAGCTAACTGGGGCGAATTATCATTTTTAAAACTTTTAATATAACCTGTTATCGTGTGTTGGGGTGCATCTATACAGATGATGCACCTGTTCCCCCTTTAATACAGCGCTACAGAATATGTTGGCACTTTATATAAATTAATAATAATTGTATTGTGGCACACTGGACACCATGTGTAAAAATTACATTCCTCTACGCAGTTCGTTTGGACAAGGTCTTAAGGTGGCCATATACTTATAGATTTGCAGCAGATTCGACCATCAGATGGAAACCTGTCAAGGAATCTATCTGATGTGTGCCACACATTAGTTAATGTGTTAGCATATTGTCACATACCCAGCAGCCCACATAACAGGAAGTCAATCGAAACCTATATAACAGGAAGTGAAATTAACAGACCAGGGAAAAGTTAGGAATCAATTAGTAGATATCACACAATTTGCATTCATTAGGCACTAATCTGAACATAAAAAGTCCACATTATCTGTCGCAGTCCCCAAAATCAGAAAAACATGTCACCCCACTTTGACCTGTAAATATATTAGAAAAAAATAAAGGTCAAAATACCAATTCAGACCTTGGAGGAATAATGTTCCCAATTTATAAATCCAAAATGGGGACTCCAACAGATAAAGTAGGCTCAGCCGTTTTTATGTTCATATACTGTAAGTGCACAGTCAATGAATGCAAATTGTGTGATATTTGTGCTGTTTGAAATTCAAAAGCCATTTTTTCTTTGAATTTTAAAAAAACTGTTTTTCTCAAAATGTCCAATTTGAAGAAAGATTTTTCGACTTGTTCACACAGAATCCATACGGTTTGTAAGTTTGTTTAAAGCGGTATTGTCACCATAAAAATAAAATTTCAACAGCAACTGGTCTGAGTGTATTAAGTAAAAAAAATGCTAATCCTCCTTCAAAACTTGCAAAACTTTTTCTGCTGTTATGGTTTGTAGTTATCACATACTTTAGGAGCACTGGCCCTAGTGCCAAAAGTGCCAAAAAGTTTAATGCTGGGAGTTCTTTTTATCTCTAATATATTCCTCCTCCTTCCATTTATTTCCCTGCCTAGCTGCTTATCAGAAACACCCTCTGATTACTTGTGTTTACAAGCAAGGCCGAGGGGACTCAGCAATTGGAGGATAAGACAGTGCAGTTGTTAGTATACACCTCAGTGGGAGTGTCTGAAGACTCTGGGAGGAGGGCAGCTAATGAATACACAATGAGCAAGGTAGGGGGGGGGGGGGGGGAAACAAGAGTCAGGGAGGATATGATGTCAGCATTAGCTTGGCAAGATGGCCACTGCCTAGAATAGGATTTTCTGCTTTCCCTTTGTAAAATTCACAGGAATCATTACGTGGATAGCACAATACATCTGTTATGTAAGTAGAAGTAGTATTTATCTACTTATATATGTGTTTTTTTATTTCTAGGTTAGCATGGGTGTCGCTTGTTCTTTAATATATTTACGCACGCCCCCCCCCCCCCCCCCCTCCCTCCCCATAACAATGAATAGCTAAGGATCACCACTCGCTGTGTTGTCAGTAATTCAGGCCCAGTGGTGACCATGGCAGGTGTCCATTCTGGGAATTTTCGGATAACGGGGATATTTCTCCTGTTATCTCACAGATAAGATTTGGCTTCATAGGGCTCGCTTATCTTAGCGTTCAAATGAAGATGTTTGTGCTGTTCAGCAGCAGCCAATCAGATAAACTGTTCATTTTCTGAGCAGAAGACAAACATTGGGGTGGTGGGTTATCTGTGTGGCAACACTGAACACTGCTTCTCCAGACGTTGGGTTGTTGATGATTAAACCTGGCCTGTCCTGGCTTACCACAAATCCCAGGTTATCGCTGCACCTGCTCCGCTTTATATAGACTTAAGACGTCCTTGGAGAGGATGGTTGGAACTGAACTTTGATGGATTTTCCTGCACTTGCTATTGTTATCTGAAATGGGTCAACATGTCGGGAAGCAGACAGTCCATCGATGTATGTGAGGAATGTACAAACCTATTACTCAACCTGAGTCTTCAGCAAACATCTGCTACCTGCTCCTAACATGCTGAGATCTGTCACATGACCCCAGCAAAGTCACCTCTATTGTGCACAGATCTGCCAGTCAACATAACATTGACTCAAGATAAAATTCATTAACCTTTATGACCTATGATTACTTTAAGGAATCCATCAGTGTCTCATTCTTCCTATCCTATTGCACTACCCTAGGTCCTTAGTGCCATATTACCCCTGTAACCCCTTCTTACAGTAACCCAGCTCCTGAGTGTCTTATTACCCCTGTAACCCCTTATTACAGTAACCCAGCTCCTGAGTGTCTTATTACCCCTGTAACCCCTTATTACAGTAACCCAGCTCCTGAGTCTTATTACCCCTGTAACCCCTTATTACAGTAACCCAGCCATTGAGTGTCTTATTACCCCTGTAACCCCTTATTACAATAACCCAGCTCCTGAGTGTGTTATTACCCCTGTAACCCCTTATTATAGTAACCCAGCTCCTGAGTGTATTACCCCTGCAACCCCTTATTACACTTATTACAGTAACCCAGCTCCTGAGCGTCTTCTTACCCCTGTAACACCTTATTACAGTAACCCAGCTCCTGAGTGTCTTATTACCCCTGTAACCCCTTATTACAGTGACCCAGCTCCTGAGTGTCTTATTACCCCTGTAACCCCATATTACAGTAACCCAGCTACTGAGTGTCTTATTACCCCTGTAACCCCTTATTACAGTAACCCAGCTCCTGAGTGTCTTATTACCCCTGTAACCCCTTATTACAGTATCCCAGCTCCTGAGTGTCTTATTACCCCTGTAACCCCTTTGTAACGATTAGTGTCAGCACGCAGAGAGAATCTGATTATTGGTGATCTGCAGTATCACCAAGAATGCAGATATATACCTGATTATTGATGATCTGCAGAATCACCGATAATACAGATATATTGCTAACCTCTGGACACCTATATAGTGTGAGTGTTTGGTGCAACAGTAATAACTTTGAGTGAGGACCACCCGAGGAGCAGGTGGTCCTTGGCAGTATGAGAAATATCTCCCTTTGGAAGTGCAGAGATCTTGCAGCAGCCAAGGGGGGCGGAGTCCCAGACATCCAAGGGGGCGGAGTCCCAGGCTGAATAGCAAGAAGATCCGGTGGCTAGTGACCCCTGGAAGATGGGCGTCACAAGCAGGTCTGGAGAATAACACAAATGATAATACAGTTCCCTAGTCTTGGGTGCGAGGTCCGTGGTCTCGGCACCCTGGAACTAGTCTGGATAATAATACAATAATAAACAGAAGTAATCTGGCTCAGTGTGAATTCCCAGGTCCTCCTGGTTCAAACACACTGTAGGATCTGACTATGGTCTGAATGCTTCCACGTAAGTGTTCGCAATGGTAGACAACCAGCAACTGACAAGCAAGCTGTATATATAGTTGCAGGACTCTACCGCCCCGCCCGAGCCACTCAGCCAATCAGGAGTCCAGCAGGAATCAGCTGATCGTCCGGATCAGCTGATACCTCTGCTGTTGGTATAAAGGTCCTGACTTCTGGCGCGCACGCGCGCGTAGCTCTCCATCCATCTGTGTGAACTAACAGACCCAGCCACACCAGACGCATGCTGCTGCGTGCAAACCGCCGCGTTGGATGCGGAAACAGCCGCCTTACTGCCAGTACATGCGGCGGCTTTTCCGTGATCTCTCACACCCTTATTACAGTAACCCAGCTCCTGAGTGTCTTCATACCCCTGTAACCCCTTCTTACAGTAACCAGCTCCTGTGTGTCTTATTACCCCTGTAACCTCTTATTACAGTAACCAGCTCCTGAGTGCCTTATTAACCCTGTAACCCCTTATTACAGTAACCCAGCCCCTGAGTGCCTTATTACCCCTGTAGCCCCTTATTACAGTAACTAAGCCGCTGAGTGTCTTATTACCCCTGTAACCCCTTATTACAGTAACCCAGCTCCTGAGTGTCTTTATACCCCTGTAACCCCTTCTTACAGTAACCCAGCTCCTGAGTGTCTTATTACCCCTGTAACCCCTTATTACAGTAACCCAGCCCCTGAGTGTCTTATTACCCCTGTAACCCCTTATTACAGTAACCCAGCCCCTGAGTGTCTCATTACTCCTGTAACCCCTTATTACAGTAACCAGCCCCTGCGTGTCTTATTACCCCTGTAACCCCTTATTACAGTAACCCAGCCCCTGAGTGTCTTATTACCCCTGTAACATCTTATTACAGTAACCCAGCTCCTGAGTGTCTCATTACCCCTGTAACCCCTTATTACAGTAACCCAGCCCCTGAGTGTCTTATTACCCCTGTAACATCTTATTACAGTAACCCAGCTCCTGAGTGTCTCATTACTCCTGTAACCCCTTATTACAGTAACCAGCTCCTGCGTGTCTTATTACCCCTGTAACACCTTATTACAGTAACCAGCCCGAGTGTCTTATTACCCCTGTAACCCCTTATTACAGTAACCAGCTCCTGAGTGTCTTATTACCCCTGTAACGCCTTATTACAGTAACCCAGCTCCTGAGTGTCTTATAACCCCTGTAACTTCTTATTACTGTAACCAGCTCCTGAGTGTCTTATTACCCCTGTAACCCCTTATTACATTAACCCATCTCCTGAGTGTCTCATTACCCCTTCAACACCTTATTACAGTAACCCAGCTCCTGAGTGTCTCATTACCCCTGTAACTCCTTATTACAGTATCCCAGCTCCTGCGTGTCTTATTACCCCTGTAACCCCTTATTACAGTAACCCAGCTCCTGAGTGTCTTATTACCCCTGTAACCCCTTATTACAGTAACCCAGCTCCTGAGTGTCTCATTACCCCTGTAACTCCTTATTACAGTATCCCAGCTCCTGCGTGTCTTATTACCCCTGTAACCCCTTATTACAGTAACCCAGCTCCTGAGTGTCTTATTACCCCTGTAACCTCTTATTACAGTAACCCAGCCCCTGAGTGTCTTATTACCCCTGTAACTCCTTATTACAGTAACCAGCTCCTGAGTGTCTTATTACCCCTGTAACACCTTATTACAGTAACCAGCTCCTGAGTGTCTTATTACCCCTGTAACACCTTATTACAGTAACCAGCTCCTGAGTGTCTTATTACCCCTGTAACCCCTTATTACAGTAACCCGGGTCCCTCAGTGTCTTATTACCCCTGTAACCCCTTATTACAGTAACCCAGCTCCTGAGTGCCTTATTAACCCTGTAACCCCTTATTACAGTAACCCAGCCCCTGAGTGCCTTATTACCCCTGTAGCCCCTTATTACAGTAACCCAGCTCCTTAGTGTCTTATTACCCCTGTAACCCCTTATTACAGTAACCAGCTCCTTAGTGTCTTATTACCCCTGTAACACCTTATTACAGTAACCCAGCTCCTGAGTGTTGTATTACCCCTGTAACCCCTTATTACAGTAACCCGGGTCCCTGAGTGTCTTATTACCCCTGTAACCCCTCATTACAGTAACCCAGCTCCTGAGTGTCTTATTACCCCTGTAACACCTTTATTACAGTAACCCGGGTCCCTCAGTGTCTTATTACCCCTGTAACCCCTTATTACAGTAACCCAGCCCCTGAGTGCCTTATTAACCCTGTAACCCCTTATTACAGTAACCCAGCCCCTGAGTGCCTTATTACCCCTGTAGCCCCTTATTACAGTAACCCAGCTCCTTAGTGTCTTATTACCCCTGTAACCCCTTATTACAGTAACCAGCTCCTGAGTGTCTTATTACCCCTGTAACACCTTATTACAGTAACCCAGCTCCTGAGTGTTGTATTACCCCTGTAACCCCTTATTACAGTAACCCGGGTCCCTGAGTGTCTTATTACCCCTGTAACCCCTCATTACAGTAACCCAGCTCCTGAGTGTCTTATTACCCCTGTAACACCTTTATTACAGTAACCCGGGTCCCTCAGTGTCTTATTACCCCTGTAACCCCTTATTACAGTAACCCAGCCCCTGAGTGCCTTATTACCCCTGTAACACCTTATTACAGGAACCAGCTCCTGAGTGCCTTATTACCCCTGTAACCCCTTATTACAGTAACTAAGCCGTTGAGTGTCTTATTACCCCTGTAACACCTTGTGAATATACTTTGAAAGGCTATTTTAGGTAGTCTCCCATTACAAAGAAGTTGCAAAATTGGACAAAAACAAAGAGTAGTATCATTAGTGGACACCTTTAGCCTATGATGGGGACCCTAAGCTATGACTGCGGTAGGGATTGGGTTGTTGGCATCCTCCCAGGGGAAATTAATGACTTGACTGTGTACTCAGTAAAGTGCTGAGGAAGATGTCAGCTTTATATAAATATGCAATAATAATCTCTGTATAGTCATTAAATCATATTGTTTTACACATGGCGACTCATAAGAACACTTGTAACAAGTTTTATGTAGAAGCTCCTCTCCCCGCTGATGGTGTCTTTCTGTGATCTGCAGGTTCCTGGGCTCTGATGCTTAGCTGGGCACCATGACTGTCACATATACGGCCCGTGTGGCAAATGCCCGATTTGGCGGTTTTTATAAACTCTTGTTGCTATGGAGAGGCAGCATCTACAAGTTGTTGTACAAGGAGTTCCTGGCATTTTTCATCATGTATCTGACGCTCAGTGTTACTTACAGGTAAGTTGGATGCTGCATCTTCTGAAACAGGGCAGTTACAGACAAGGATGGCAGAACTGGCCAGTAGATAATGTATCTGAGAACTAATCCAGTCCAGATAGGTTACTGAGAGAATCTATAACTTCCTGTGCTTGCAGTCAGGGACGGATTTCTGGAAAGGCCAGCAAGGCCCAGGCCTTGAGCGGCTGCAGCCCAAAGGAGGTACTGAACATAATAAAGGGGTTGCTACATATGAAAGAAAAGGCTGCAAATGAGGAGCAACACATGAAAAGGGAATCTGATGTCCAAGAGAGCTGTGCATGAAAAAGAGGGTCTGCATACAGGGATGATACACATGGAAGAGAAGATAGGACATATAATGGCAAGGGCACTGCTGCACTTAGAAAGGGAACCCCAATATACTTGGCCTAGGGGTCGAAAAATGTATACATTTGACCTTGCTTGCAGTGAACATGCTGGAGTGGAGAGTAGTAATGGTCATGTCTAGGAGAACTCCTGGAGAAGCATGTGATCAGTTTGGTCAGGTGATAGAAATGTAGGTCTCTCAGATTTACTAGTCATGATCATGTGCTAGAAGCAGGATGTGATGATCACAACAAATCAGAGCTTTGCAGATCGATCAGCTGATCAAACAAATCACATGCTTCTCCATGAGTTCTCCTAGACATGACTAACACTGGTTCGCACGACAGCCGGGGGCCCCGGGCTCTCTCACTGGCCGGGGCCCCAAACCACCATGCGATACCTAGAGGGAAGTACGGGGGGGCCCCGGACCACCCACCCCCTGGGAATTTACCCCACTGCCGCCAGAATGTATGTTTGTTGTGTGTTCTGAAGTGAGCAAAAATAACACCTGGTCTCCCAGAGTGCTCTGGGAGGAGAAGGATGCATAACTAATTAGCCTAGTCTAAGCATCACTGGGGGGGCGGGGTTACAGCAATATATAGATATAGGAAGTGTTTCTGAGGCTGAAACCAATAAAATTAACACAAGTGGGTATTATGAATTGTTTACTACATTCTACTATATTTCATTGTGGTGCCCCTTTAACCTCCTTGCTGGTTATCCCGAGCTCAGCTCGGGGTAACCTGCGCAGGAGGATTTCTCCGGCCCAGCTGGGCCGATTTGCATATTTTTTTTTTTGTTACATGCAGCTAGCACTTCACTTTGCTAGCTGCTTGTAACATCCGCTCGCCGCCGATTCGCCGCTACCCGCCCCACTGCCCCCCCTCCCCCTCCAGACCCCTTGCGCAGCCTGGCTAATCAGTGCCAGGCAGCGCTGAGGGGTGGATCGGGATTCCCTCTGACGTACCGACGTCCATGACGTTGGTGACGTCATCCCGCACCGTTGCCATGGCGACCGGGGAAGCCCAGCAGGAAATCCCGTTCTGCACGGGATTTCCTGCTTACTCTGATCGCCGGAGACGATCGGAGTGGGTGGGGGGATGCCGCTGCTCAGCGGCTATCACGTAGCAAGCCCTGGGCTCGCTACATGATTTAAAATTATTATTTTTTTTTTTAAAAAGTGCTCTGCTGCCCCCTTGCCGCGGGAATTAGACCGGCAAGGGGGTTAAAATGTACCAGAGACGATATCACATAAAAGATTTATACATACCAGGGGCTTCCTCCAACCCCATGCACACGGATCGCTCCCACGCCGACGTCCTCCGCATTCTGTATCGCCAGTACTGGGTCTCGTAACTTTGTTCAGTCTGTGCAAGAGAAGTGCGCACTCTACGTATCTCTCCGGCAGCGGCTGGAGAGATACGTAGAAGGCGTACTTGTCTTGCACAGATTGGCCATGACTGGCCGAAGTTACGGGACCCGGTACTCATGATACAGAATGCTGAGGACGTCGGCGTGGGAGCGATCCGTGTGCATGGGGTTGGAGGAAGCCCCTAGTATGTATAAATCTTTTATGTGATCTCGTCTGTGGTACACTTTAAATTCAGGACTGTTTAGTTAGTCATCCGTGATGTAAGATTTGTGGTGTTCAATTTTTTTTTTCAGGTTCTTCCTGAATGAGGATCAGAAACGCAGTTTTGAGAAAGTGTCGCTTTACTGTAACAACTACGCCAATCTCATACCTCTCTCGTTTGTTCTCGGTAAGACTGATTGTCTACTAGATATTCCTTCCGCAGTCTTTCTGTGCCCAGTACTAAAGACATGAGCCCTTCCCTGTGTAACCGAGCAACCAATCAGATTCCAGCTGTTGCCGTCTAGCGGTACCCATGCAACCAATCAGATTCCAGCTGTTGCCATCTAGCGGTACACATATACTATACAATAACCACACGATTTTGTTTTCGATTTGTCGTTTGACATTTCAATCAATATGATTGAACTAATGACGCAAAGCAATCGAGTAATGTAAGTACATGGCAAACCATTTTTAAACAATGTTAAAGAAAAACTGAACTGAAAAATAAAAGTGAAAATAAACATACACACGTCAGAACATAGATTGTATTTTAGCAGCTTCACACTGAACTCTGCCCTCAGCTAATCAGTGAGGAGCATTAATGTGGGAGGGGAGATGACAAGCTTCCTTCTCCCTGGCAATGTACCAAATAGAGCCAGGCTGACTGATGAGATTTATTACAGCAGAAATATTTCTGATTAGATTGGAGTGCTTGCAATAGTCAGGTTGTGGACTGCATAATAAACACAGAGCAGTGGGTAACCTTTAGAAAATGACAGCTAGTTCCTTCTTTGTGTGTCTTCTCTGAATGTTTTTATCTGTTTTTGTTTATTCTCATACAGGTTTCTATGTCACGCTGGTGGTGAACAGGTGGTGGAACCAGTACTTGTGCATGCCGTTACCAGACCGCATCATGTGTGCCATCACCTCCACGGTGCACGGGTCTGATGAGCGGGGCCGGCTGTATCGGCGGACTCTGGTGCGTTACTGCAGCCTGGCTGGATTACTTATCCTGCGATCCGTCAGCACTGCGGCCTTCAAGAGGTTCCCAACTATAGACCATGTGGTGGAGGCTGGTGAGTTCCTCCTTGGTGTTTCTCAAGTGTGTTTCTCTCCTGCTCTGTAACCATGACTGGACGTTTGTACAATGGAGGTTATTCTGTGACATGACCTCTCCCACCACAGGGGGACACAGGCAGGTGGAGTACTGTGACATGAAGCCGGTTCTCTCATGAAGCAAGGTGAAACATTTGCATCAGGCGGCAGAGATTACAGGGGCAGTATTTTTGCACTGTGTTTACACGCGCAGCATGTAGTCAGAGTAGGAAGAGAACGAGACTCACAGCCAGCCAGTGTGCTATTGTGTTGAGCTGCAGCTTGTCATGTGAGAACATTAATTCAAGCAAAGTAAATTGTCGGGTGCTGGGGGCGTGGCCATGCGCAGGACCTGAGCAGACGTAGGGAAGGAGAGCTCCGCATGCGGCTTCTATAATCCTAATTAATCCTACTGCTATTTCACTTCTTTTAACGCCGTTTTGCTCTACAAACTACATTATAGCACTCAGGGAACCTACCTATGACTGCAGTGAACAAACATTCGCGGAAACTCAGAAGCGCGAAGGGATCCTTAGCCTCAGCGGAAGTAGGCCCGACCGCCATCTTGCCTAAAAAGACGAAGACGAAGGGCATACAGACCATGGACATAGAAGAGGATAGAGAGCAGCCAGACCTGGCGACTGTCCTCGCAGCAGTCACTGCGTGCAAAGATCTCATAGCGGAGACACGGGACTCGTTATCCCTTAAAATTGACCACGTCGAGACCCAGGTATCCACTCTCAGACAGGACGTCCGAAACATCCGTGATCGAGTGGGGGAAGTGGAGCGACGAGTTGGGGACTGCGAGGATGCTATCCCACCCATACGTAAATCCTCCGAAGAGGCCTTGACTCGGGTCCGCCAGCTTGAGGAAAAAATGGAGGACAGCGAGAACCGCAACCGGCGGAGTAACCTTCGCTTAATAGGCCTGCCGGAGGGAGCGGAGGGCAACGACCCGGTGGTGTTCATTACCAACCTACTGCGACAGCTCTTTCCAGAGGCGCCATTTTCCACATGCTTCATCGTCGAGCGCGCACACCGCATACCTGGACGCAGTAAGCCCCCGGGTTCCCCCCCAAGGCCTTTCATTTTCAAACTGCTTAACTACCGAGACCGTGATACTATCCTGAAGGAAGCAAGGAAACTTGAAGAAGTACGTTATGAAAACGCGGTTCTCATGTTCTTCCCTGACCTAGCCACTGAAACCCAACGCAAGAGGAAGCTATTTGACACGGTGAGGTCTCGCCTACGCCTTAAGGGTATCCAATACGCCATGCTCTTCCCAGCTAAGCTCCGTGTGACGCATCAGGAAAAGGCTCACTTCTTTACCACGGCATCTGAGGCCTCGGACTGGCTCGATAAGCTGCATGAGTAACCGAAGAGCGGTAAGATCTGCCCTTTGCTTAAATTTTACTGTGTTCCTGAGTTAACCGTTAAAGTTCGATGTTTATCCGGAGAGATAACGCTTTCCTTAAGATGGCCACCTCGGATCTTATCCGGAAACCACTCGGCCTTATATCTCCGCCGTAGACTCTCTGACATTGAACTATGACAATATTACGGAGTCCGGGCATTATAATTGCCTGTTTGTTCAGGATGGCTGCCCTGGGACTATACTTTCTACATTTTCACGAAACTGGTGACTCTTGGCCTGTTGCTGCCTGTTTGGCGCTGATGCGGCGCCGGCCTCCCCCTGGTTGGGTGGGGGGGCCTCCGGCGCGTCTTTATGGTTGCGTGGAGGTCCCCGCGCTCTTCGTGGGGGGGGGGGGCGCCCTGATACCAACACTCTCAGGGCCTCATGCGGCTATGGAGAGGGGGCACCCCCACTGGATTCATGTGTAAACCCCGGCATTTTTCTCTGTCTCTCCCCTGGATCGAGAACTGGTCACACCTAGTTGCCAAGTGGGCCCCCCTCTCTGTCCAAGTCTCCTGGCGTTTACTGAACACTTCCCCGGAAATGGAGTTTCTCTCCGTTGTTGCTCCCTGAGTGCCTACCACAGATGTTATAATTATGTTATGTTTAATGTTTAAAGAATTTCGCATGCGGAAGATACTACTGTTACTGGTAACCGCACAGTTCATGTTTCCTAACCGTGGGAGACAGGGTATAGGCATCTTCGATGTTGGGGTGAAGCTGCAGGGTGGGTTAGGGGGGGGGGTTTCGGGGAACGGGTTCCATATCCTTCTTCCTGCCCAAAATGGTCTGGTATCTGCCTTCTCCTTGCAGATCATATTCCTGTTTATGTTATCCCTGCTATGTAGGTAGTCTTATCTATACTATGTATATGCCTAACCATGTCTAATAGAGCTTCACAGATAAACTGTATACTATGGAATACTAGGGGGCTCAACTCACCTATAAAGAGGTCCTTAGTGTTTAACTTTCTCAAAAAACAGACTCCCCACTTAGTCATTCTTGTAGAGACCCACCTGACTGGCAGCAAATTAATGGCTCTTAAAAAGCCATGGATTAGCAATTGTTATAACTCCACCTACTCATCATATTCGAGAGGGGTCAGCATACTAGTTAGGAAGGGTCTTTCGTTTCAACTGCTAGATCTTGACTTAGATCCCTCTGGTCGGTATGTCTTAATGCATGCTAAGGTACATGAAACTACTCTAGTGCTAGTAGGACTTTACAACCCCCCCCCTGGATCACCCGATCTTCTACATGAAATTATGCAAAAAACACTTGTCTTCTCCACCCCTTATGTTTTTCTACTCGAAGACTTTAATATGGTCCCATCCCCAACAACCGATAGGCTGACGCCAAGACCCTCGGAACCTGCAACACTGCAGGATTGGTCTCAGGCGTACACCCTTTGTGATGTTTGGAGGTGGAAACACCCAGATAAACCAGGGTACACCTGCCACTCGGCATCACACAGGACTATGTCCCGTATTGACCTAATATACAGTTCCTCTTTAGGCTTAACTCTAATACACGATGTGACGATGCTGCCCAGGGGGATCTCAGATCACTGTCCATTAGCTTTACAACTGGACCTCGGTGTTACTTGCTCAGACTCAGTGTGGAGACTTGCTCCACACTGGCTCGATGTACCCAGAGTTAAATACTACGTGATGGACTATATGAAAGAGTACTGGCGGCTCCCTCATGACCCTGTCCCAACACTAATTAAATGGGACGCTCATAAAGCCGTAACCAGGGGAGCGTATATGTCCGGTGTTGCCGAGGAAAAAAGACAATCCAACATCACTATGCAAAATCTAGAACAAAAAGCACAAGCAGCATAGCAAACTTACATTAACACTAAAACCGATGAGGACTATGACTTGTGGCAGACCTCCTTGACCGCACTTTCCACTAAACAACTAGATTATACCAAACAGGGTATCCAAGTTAAAACAGTTAGGAGCTTTGAACAGGGCGACAAGACAGGTAGGCTCCTGGCCCAACTAGTGAGACAGGATAAAAACATGGCCCACATTGCAAAAATCATAACTGCACACGGTAACGAATTAACGCACCCGGGGGATATCAATGCAGAATTTCAGAGCTTTTATACACGTTTGTACACTTCTGTAATTACAAAGACCCCCTCAGACATCCAAGACTACCTTTCACAGATCTCCCTCCCCAGACTCTCGGAGGAAGATAGGGACCTACTGGAGGCGGATATTACTCTCCAAGAGGTGTGTCAAGCAATATCTACTCTTAAACCAAAGAAAACCCCGGGACTCGATGGGCTCCCCACGGAACTTTACGTTAAATATAGCAAACAACTGTCTCCGCAGCTTCTAGCATTATTTAAGGAAACGCTACGGGAAGGGAAAGTCTCCCCTACTATGTCTGAGGCGTTGATTACCATTATCCCAAAGAAGGGCAAGGATCCATCTCTCTGCTCCTCCTATCGCCCTATTTCTTTATTAAACGTAGATAGCAAAATTTTAGCAAAAATTCTAGCCACTCGCCTTAATATGGTTATCACCTCAATTGTTCACAAGGACCAATCAGGTTTCATTCCCGGGAAGGGATGCGATATCAATCTGCGCAGGCTCTTCACGAATATATCCACTCGACACGATAACAGTGGCTCTAGAGTCATTGCATCCCTTGATGCTGAAAAAGCTTTTGATAGTGTCGAGTGGGTGTATCTGTGGGGAGTTCTGGAAAGATTCGGGATGGGCCCTAAATTTATCACTTACGTTAAGGCTCTTTACTCTGCCCCTGTGGCTAAGGTCAGAACCGGGAACAAAGTTTCCTCATTCTTCCCTCTTGGCCGGGGAACCCGACAGGGGTGCCCGTTGTCACCTGCTCTTTTTGCACTGGCAATGGAGCCCCTGGCGGCAACCCTGCGCGCCTCTCTCGAGGTTACTGGACTCCATGTCGCTGGCCTAGAAGAAAAAGTATCCCTATACGCGGATGACTTGCTCCTGTACCTTGCTGACCCATCCACCTCTCTATCCGCAGCATTATCTATCATAGATGATTTTGGAAGGTACTCTGGCTTGGTAATTAACTGGAGCAAGTCTCTGCTGATGCCTTTGGATCCTTGCCCTCAGACCCTGCCGCCCCCGCATCCACTCCAGGTGGTACCCGCACTAACGTATTTGGGTATTGTCTCCCCTACAATCACAGACTTCCATGATCTTAATATTACCCCCGTCCTGACACACACCAGGGAAAAACTACGGGCATGGGCATCACTCCCCTTATCCTTAATAGGACGAAGTAATCTTATCAAGATGTGCATACTCCCTAAATTCCTGTACATTTTTCGTAACACCCCTACTCTTATCCCTGCACGTACCTTTTCGGAACTGGACAAAATGATTGGATCATTTATCTGGAATTCCTCGTCTCCCCGTATAGCACTGAATAGCCTACAGTTACCTGTGGACAGGGGTGGGATCGCACTTCCTAAATTTAAATTTTACTATTGGTCAGCTGTTCTAACAACAATATATTGGTGGTTCGCACAATCAGACTACAATCCAGCCACAGTTCTAGAGGCGAAGTTGCTGGGCTCATTTGCAGCTCTATCCAGTTTGCCCTTCCGGGGACCCAAAGCAACACTATCCCTAACTACCCCTATGAAAACAACCGCTAGGGTCTGGGAGATAGCAGGGGTGTACCTGACACGGAAAGGGCAATGGTCCCCACATACACCTTTATGGAATAACAATAAACTTAAAGAGTTCCTCTCAATCCCGGACCCGAGCATATGGGCCACCAAGGGCATCCTCAAAATCCAAGATATAGTTGAGGGTAACTCCCTTAGACAATTTGGGAGTCTTAGACAATCGTATAACCTTCCAACCTCTATGTTATTTAGATTCTTTCAACTGCGCCACGCCTTTAATGCCCAATTTAAGGACACTGACCTCCTAGTGCAATCTCACCCCTTAGAAAACTTACTGTCACACTCAGGACTAACTGGGGTCACCTCCCAGATCTATGCACTTCTTATTGATAAAGAAACTGGCCTGACTAACAAACTCATGATTAAATGGCAAAGGGACATTCCTGACATTTCCCAAAAGGACTGGGAGGAAATTACTGCAAGCATGGTACCCACACCTATAGCTGCCAGGCACAAACTGATATCTTTAAAATTCTTGTACAGATCATACATTACTCCTTATAGAATCCAGAAAATGGGGAGGGAGGAGGCTGGGAAATGCTGGAGATGCGGAGAGGACGAGGCTGATTTCTTGCATATCTTTTGGACCTGTGCTCATTTGCATGAATACTGGGAAAACGTGCACGACATGCTCTCTACTCTATTCCATAACCTAATACCCTACACTGCTAAAGCATGTCTGCTGGGAATATTTGGGGATGTCGCACTTTCAGAGAAAAAAATACTCTTAGCTCGCCTACTCCTTATGTATGCTAAGAGGGCGATTGCCATACGATGGAAAAAGTCCTCTCCTCCGTCTCTAGCGGATCTCAAAAAAGAAATTAATCAGGATGTTCCTATTTACAGATCCGTATACGAACATAGGGGCTCCCTTAAGAAATTTTATAAGATTTGGAAATGTTGGTTATCATTCTGTCACATAGACATTTAATTACATCTCTGTTCACTAGATCTGCCTACATAATATCCAACTGTTATTGCATATTTTTCTAAAAATTGATCTCTGTGGGGGGAGGCGGGACTGGACTGGGACGGGGGGAAGGGGGGAACCCGATTTGTATGTGTTGCTATATGTTTTTCTATGTGTTGAAAACAATAAAAATTGTTTCAAAAAAAAAAAAAAAATTGTCGGGTGCTGTGCAATCATTCCAGATCGGGTGGGGGTGGAGGGCGCATCATTACAAGTTAGCCTCAAGCAGCAAAAAGTTTAGAACTGGCCCCTGCCGGCTCCTTATAACACAAGGTGACAGATTGGAAGAGCTATAAGACATGCAGTCTGTCCCCACAGGATCCTATATAACTTGCAGCCTGTCCCTCCTCAGAGTGACAGACAGGGGAGCTGTGTCTCCCACCACAAGATTACACAAAGAGGCAGTGGGAGCTGTGTCACATGACATCTTTCCACCACAGGAGTACCCAGACAGGATGGCAGAGCTGTGTGAGAGGTCCATTGAGTCTTTTCCCCTCACAGCTTCACAAATACTGCACTTTCTCAACTGGACCCTTTCTACAGAGGAAACCTCAATGCTGGTGAAATGGTCCAGTACAGAATGTTGTTGCATGCAATCCATTTTGCAAGCTACTAACCTCCATTTTTTTGCAACCAAGTACAATTTTGCAACCTAGTTGTTTTTTGTATTCCTATTATAGTTTGTTTGCTGTGTGTATAAAATGCAGAATGATTGTATGTGTCCATGAAGCTGCCCCCCCCCCCTACAATCAGCACAAATAAAAATCCCACCATGTTTGGTTAGTGCTACGTTTGTGCCCATTTGTGCCGCAAACCTTAAGATGGTTTTCGTTTTTAAGATAATAGCACCAAAACTATAACATGACCCAGCCCCCTTACAACAACCTATGGACATGAAGCAGTGCATGATGGAATTTTTATGTGTGTTTATTGCAAGGAAGGGGGGGGGGGGTGTGGAGGCTTGCTTGTGTGTGATTCTCCCATGAGACACACAAGAAACGTTGTCCAAATGTTTGTAGTGAGTTAATGACTTTCTCTGACAGGGTTCATGACCCGCCATGAGAGGAAGAAGTATGAGAACCTGCGGTCGTCCTACAACAAGTACTGGGTCCCCTGTGTGTGGTTCTGCAGTCTGGCCTCTCAGGCCCGGAACGAGGGGCGGATCCGTGACGACCACGCCTATGTGATGCTGATACAGGTTAGTGGAGGGGAGACAGCTAATGCATTATTGCTGTTCAGGCTGCTGGGAGCTGTAGAAGTACATTTCCACTTGTATTTACATAACTAGCCGGGCAAATACATTATAAGCATTATTCTAAGAAGTGGTGGTAAAGTAGTCTTCAAAGAAACGGTAATGGGACCTCATCCCCACTTCTGCTTCACAGCGTCCACTGAATCTCCTCTGCGTTGTGTTATATACTTTAGAATATTTGAGTTATGACATAATGCTTTGCACTATATTGGGCCTGATTTGGTTTCAGTTACATTAGGTGCTGTAACTGCACAAATGGATCCCCGCTGGTTATCAACAAATACTCAACCAATCAAAATGTGCCCTTCTGAGAAAGGGGATTCATGCATCCAGGCTTCTTGATATTACAAGCAGTTATAATTGGAATTGAGCTTTTAATGCCCCCTCAAAAATGTCTTCCTTATCAGCTGCAAACTGAACTAACAGGGCTGAACTGGAACCTTGCATGGGGCTAACTAGATTCCTGGACCTGCTAAACACCGCTGTGTCCGCAATCTTATTCCTCATAGGCGCCCCACATGGTCACTGGCATATTGCACATGTGACCACGTGTGTGACGGCTGGGGTGGGAGGGATGGAGGGGCGCACTTTGATCTCTCAGCCTTGAGTGCCTGGAGGACCTTGTTCCTGGCTCTGGCTTTGAGGCAATTTTTGGAGAGCATGTGATGTGCCAGGTGCAAGGATACGTAATTCTTTGGTCCTTTTAGAAAGCCTGTTCCATTTAAAAAAACAAACAAAAAAAACTTGTATATTTTTGCTGAGATGTTACTTTTAAGGTCTATTTCAATAACTATTTGAGCATTTATGTTGTATCTTCTGGCGTCTTATTTCTTCTTCCCCTCTTCCTTTTAGGAATTAAATGCTTTCCGTGGACAGTGCGGCATGTTGTTCCACTATGACTGGATCAGCGTTCCTCTAGTTTATACCCAGGTATGAATGAATTATTTGTATATCATCACTTCTTCCTACCAGCATTGAACACGGGGTGTAACTATAAATCTTGTGCCCCTTCCCCCATGTTCATCCATTACAACCAGGAGCCTGTCTTGCAAGGGCCATAAAACAAGTGTGCCCATCAAACTCTTCACACCCATAACTGTGTATCCACAAAACCACCTGATCTGAAAAATTGGGCCCCTTTATCAGAGGGAGTGAAGTAGTAGTTGAGGCCCCCTTATAGCTCTAGGCCCCCTGCAGTCGCAGGAGTTGCACCGCTTTAATTATGCCCCTGATTGTACAGCATATTGTGTACGATTTGCTTTCTGGGACACTAGTTGCCATGGACCTTATAAAGGTGCCCATTAACGGTGCAATATTTTCACCAAATGCGATTTTTCTTTGCGTTTTTTTTTTTTTTTTTTTTTTTTTTTTAGATTGCATTGTAACGAAAAGTCACCATTTATGAAGGCAATCGACAGTGAATGATTCTTTGGTCGATCGCTAAATAGGATCACATCGATCCGAAAGATGGAAAAGTTGGAAAAGATGATCAAATTTGAAGAAAGAATTGTTCGGTAGATGTGAACAATCAATAAATGCCTTCAGATTACTTACGATCATTCAAATCGTATTGAAAGATCGCATTTAGTGAAAATATTGTACCGTTAATGTCCACCTTTAGAATGTGACAGTTGCAGGATTCAGGTTTAGATGTGACATCTCTATGGAAAATCAAATCTGTTGGCCCTCTTGGTGGTGGTAAAATTGGGCAATCAAAATTGGCTTTAGGGAGGCATGTGGAATAATAAGGCTAAAATGGGAGCTGTCAGGCTCCCATTTTAGCCTCTGTACAGAGAAAGTAAGTCGGAAATCCTGACTGGGAAGCCATACATTTCAATTTTGGTTTTGTCAGACGTCTGGGAAGACTCTCCTTTTCTGGTTAATTTACCGCAGCTGCAGACTGAGATATAAAGGTCCGGTGTGGTCACGTGACCACTGGAGCGTCTGGGTGGTCTGTCCTGTACAGCTGGAAATGCTCCTCTACCTTCTCTCTGATCTTAGGTAGTCACCATCGCTGTGCACAGCTACTTCATCACCTGTCTGATTGGACGGCAGTTTCTGGATCCCGCCCAGGGCTATTCCGGCCATGACCTGGACCTCTATATTCCGGTCTTCACCCTCCTCCAGTTTTTCTTCTACGCCGGCTGGTTAAAGGTAAGAAGTGCCAAATGCACCGACCAATGAAAATCTTCTCTCCTTCCAGCTGAGGAATATTTATCCAGCCAACTTACATAGTTATTTGGGTTGAAAAAAGACATACGTCCATCGAGTTCAACCAGAGAACAAAGTACAACTCCAGCCTGCTCCCTCACATATCCCTGTTGATCCAGAGAAAGGCGAAAACCCCCACAAGGCATGGTCCAATTAGCCCCAAAAGGGAAAACCATTCCTTTCCAACTCCAGATGGCAATCCGATAAAATCCCTGGATCAACATCTCTGGGCATTACCTAGTAATTATATCCATGGAAGTTGGGTCCTGAAAGAGGTACAAGCTAAATGGCAGTGTTCACAGTGCTGCATGCTCTGGTGGTGGTACTGCTGCTACCGTCTGGTAGATATGGAAACTAGTAGCATGGGAGGGCATGGCATGCCAAATTAGGCAGTTAGAAATTGGGCCAATAAAATACGGTGGCTGATTTTAATTTAGCCCAGTTCCAGGCTGTAGAAATGTGAATTAAAATATAAAATTTACATCAATTTGAATTATTAGCATCACAATGACCATCCCTATTAGTCACACTTCATTTGTGCACATAGTAGAGGGAGGAGTTATGTAAAGCTGCCACTGGTGTGGGCATTCCCCTCAAGCAGACAAATTTAGGCAAATAAACTAATATTGATGGGAACATTACAAATTAAAGGACACCTGAACTAAGAGGGATATTTTATATTTATTTCCTTTTAAACCATACCAGTTGCCTGGCTGCCTTGCTAATCGTTTTTGCTGCGGTAGTGTCTGAATCTCACACCTAAAGCAAACATTCAGTTAGTACAGTCGGATTTCAGTCACAGCACCTGACCTGCATATGCTTGTTCATGGTCTATGGCTAAAAGTATTTGAGGCAGAGGTCCAGCAGGACATCCAGGCAAATGGTATTGTTTAAAATAAAATAAATATGGCAGCCTCCATATCCCTCTCAGTTCAAGTGCCCATTACACTTTAGGCTTGTTTGAATAAAGAAAAAAAAAAAGATAAATCCTAAGAATAATTACCTATTTTTTAACCACTACAGGACCCTTATAGTATTAAAAGTCCTGTTTGCTCCTGATAACAGCAAACTGATGTTTGAATACTTCGCTCACTGCTACTGCGCGTACCCAACTTATTAAAGACTAACACATCTTTGATTGGTGAACGGGAAAATGTGTTCCCTGGGCCAATCAAAGTGCCTGTTAGGTAAAGATCATGGCTTTAACGAGACACCAATCATCTTTCCCGTAGCAAGGCTGCCTGTGTTCTGAACTCTGTTCAGCGCACACAGAAATGTGTATGTGGAGACATCTAGTGGTAAAGACATTTTACACTGTATACATTAAACTAAATAAATTAAACACCCCCCCCCCCCCCCCCTCATAGTTGCGCTTTCTATTTTTTTAATCTATTTTTTTGCCACATCTGAATGACCCATCTTGGGTTGCCAGCTAAGAGGAGCGCCAGGACAAGGGATTTCATCATTCTAACAGGGATTGCATTAATTTTTAATGGGGTGAGTGTTACTTTATTTTAAGCTTGTACCTCATCGCCACCCCCCACTCTGCTTCCATGGAAGTGTTGGGGATATCCTATTGCATAGAACTGCCTGTAGGTCTGTGCATGGTGCTCTAAGAACTGTAGTGACTCAGTCACACCAGCCATCAAATGTGGAAGTATCTTGTGGGAGGACAGGAAGTGACTCACCCTCAGGAACAGGGAAGGGAATTCTGGGAGAAATGTGAGGTAAGTACAGGAGTAGTGAGATGTGGATAGCTGGGAATGAAAACTGGACCATTTTCAGTGACCATGACTATGTTTAAAACTAATTTGATACTTGAATATTTGAATACTTCAATATTAGGCCATTGACCAGCGGCTGTTAGGAAGGAGAGCAGATGATCTGTCACAAATTATACAGCTGAATCTTTTCCTCGGACGGCAGCTCAGTGCTGCCTGAGGGTGTGGAGACCCAGCGGGAAACGCTATCCATGCCACCAACTAAACAGGTGTAGTAAAGTTGGCGAGCAGAAGTCATAGCTGAAGTTGGCGCTTTTCCTGAAGCCCAGTGGCCAAAGGCTGCGGGCGGGGGTCCTGGTGTGCAGTGTTAGAGATTTCGAGCTATTGCACCCTCAGGCAGCACTGAACTTCCGTCCGGGGAATAGATCAGCTTTTCGTTTTGTGACGAATCGGCGGCTATCCCGACAGTAGACATTTCTGCGAAGGTAATACAGCGCGGCCGCTGGTTGACCATCTAATCTGTAAGTACCTTTAATTAATACCATGCCACACATAGCCATAATAAATGTATGATAATTTGGTTTTATATAGATTTTTTTTTCTAAATACCGTATAGTCCTCCAGGAGCTTGTTTACAGCGGCAGACAGATTATTTCACTTAAGCAAATTGGGGCCCTACATAGCCCTACATGGCTCCGAAACATTGGCTATATGTTTTTATATGGAACTAATAGATTCATCGTGGATGTGCCAGCTCTTTTTGATTGAACATCGTACAGAGGGCGTCATCCCTCTGTTTCCAGCTGATATGGACAGAGGGAACTTCTGGTTGCTAGGCAGCTGGAAACAGCTGTTATTTCCCACAATACACCACAATATCAGCAATACAGACCCCCCTGATGATCTATTTGAGAAAAGGTAAACATTCCTCATAGGAAAGGGGGTATTAGCTACTTGGTTACAGTTCCCCTTTAAATGAAACAAAACGAACCCAAAGCTAAAGAACAGTGTTGACTTCTGCTGACCTTTCTTAATACTTGCAGAGACACTAGATCATTTCATAATCTCTGATATCCTATTTATTTAGCTTTCCTCTTTTCCTTCTCAGGTAGCAGAGCAGCTGATTAACCCATTCGGGGAGGATGACGATGACTTTGAAACTAACTTTTTGATTGACAGAAATTTTCAGGTAAAGAATTTTTTTTTTCCGGTGATGATAATGAGGCTCATGTTGTAATATGATTTATGCGCTGGAGCGCTCTGTGATTGCACACTATGCACTCTTATGGAAAACTTATACTAAACATTTATCTATAAAGCTCTTCAATTACAAATAGACCCTTCTCCTCCATGGCGAGGTGGCATCCTGCAACTTTTCATTCTGAAATCAATCGGGAATTGGCCTGCAGATTTTGGCGTCCAACAGATCTCTCTCCAAATCAATCAGGGAGAGTTGTGTCTCTTGGTCGATCGGCCGCCAGAATCGCTGGCTGTATGGCCACCTTTTAGAGGCAGAAGGTCAACAGGAATGCTAGACAATTTCAATAGTTTGAAAGGAATATAAATATGGCAGCCTCCATATCCCTCTCACTTCAGGTGTCCTTTAAGTGCTTCACCAAATTGCCACTAACCTACCTGGGCCAGTGAAGAAAGATTTTGGGGCCTGACCGTATTTTAGTGGAGTTCAGTTTTTCCTTACTCTCCTCCCTGTAGTCATATGCCTTGTAAATGGTGGTTTTGTATGACACTATGATCTCTGTCCCTCCTGCTAGGTGTCCATGCTGGCTGTGGATGAAATGTACAGCGATGTCCCTTTCCTAGTAAAGGATAGATATTGGAATGACTCTGAACCGCGACCGCCCTACACAGCTGCCACCTTATTCCAGAAGTACCAGCCATCCTTCCAAGGGTCCACATTTGACATGGCGTAAGTACCGGGATCACATGACCATTCTATCCTCCAATGCTTCTCAGGAGTCCTGATATATCCATGTTTCTTATATTAATTTTTGCTCCAACAGATGTGCTAGGGCTTATCTTCAGGGGATGTCTTATATTTCTATGAAAACACAAGTTCCTGTGCTGTGTCCTTTTTGCCTTCCCCACTGTACCGCCTCTTCCTCTGCTGGATCCACTGCTTGGGTGCCCCAGTGTCCTCCTAGTGTCCTCTTCTATCCTCTGTTATGCTTTGTCCACCTATGTCCTCCTCTGTGTCTTCTTCTGCCCAATGTCCTCCTAGGTTCCCCTGCATCCTCCTCTAACCCCCAGCTCCATGCCGCTGTGTCCCCAAGCTTCAGGCTATAGAGAAAAAGTACGGCAACTTGTGTTTCTGCTCGAGGCGATGGTCTCGCAGGTGAGACCATGGCTCAGTTATTGGGTCAGTCACTGCACTCGCTGAGTGGCAAGCAAGGCCCAATGAAGAAACCATGTTCCCGCCCAGAAGAACATCAGCTTCAGTAAAAACAGAAGTTGCCGTAGTTTTTGGGCTTACTTTCAGGGATTTCTTAATTTCAGGGAAACTGTAGTACGGAACTCACTGTCTTCTTCTAGGCAATGCCAAATTTACATCACACTGGGCTTGGAAACAGAAAGTGTACACTGCTGGGACAACCTGTGAGCCACATACACAGAGAGGGAGGTTTTAAACGGACATGGATTTAAATAAAAAGGTCTTTTTCAGTAACTTTGGTTTATGCAGCAATTGTTTAAAACAAAAAGTCCACTTTAATGGAAAAAAAAGTGTGTGTGTGTGTGTGTGTGTGTGTTGTGTTGTGTTGTGTTGTGGTGTGGTGTGGTGTGGTGTGTTGTGGTGTGGTGTGGTGGGGTGGGGTGGGGTGGGGTGGGGTGGGGTGGGGTGGGGTGTGGTGTGGTGTGGTGTGGTGTGGTGTGTGTTGTGGTGTGTGTGTGTGTGTGTATTAGGAATCGCAGTGTTGTGCGGTCACAGAGCCACTATAATGATTGCTGGGCTTCGGCCTTGTATATTTGTTCATTATAAACTCAAATCTGCCGTCTAAAAGGAAATTTACTGATGTGAAAAAGTTGCTTTAAACATACATTGGTGCTGCTATAAACATACATTGGTGCTATGAGAAGTCTTGTAGAAAGTTTATAGTTTATGATCCTTTCAGTTTAACCTGCAGCCCGCAATGAACTTCCAGAGCTGACGAGATAAAATTGCACATGTTGCACTCGTGAGTAGTGTTGCCATAACTGCAAAGAAGTACAGACTGGCCAGACATCCTCACCCCGCTGCACAAGAAATTGGGTGCTGAGCCGGGACATATGGATGCATGTCCCCCCTGATACCACCTAAGTTCCACCCTCCCACACCCATAACAACCATGGGCAGATTACCACATTGCCTAACCCAATGCAAGTGTGGGCAGTCCAACAACCTCTCCCGACTCTTTAGTAAAGTGCAGCAAGTATAAAATCCCCCCCTCCACCCCACAGTTAGTGAGAGCTGTAAGGGGGCTCCAACTACGACTTCGTCTTAAAAAGGGGTCCATCCTTCAGATCAGGCTACACTTGTTATGGGTGAGAAAATCATGATAGCCACAGGTTTAGACTATTAATTCTGCTTTCATGATGATTTTTTTCATAAGGTGTGTGTGTGTGTGTTAAAGCAAGTTATGGAGGAACTCTAACCTCTAGTTGTGTGCATATAGGCGTCTTGGAGTTAACAGTGCTGTAACTTGATTTCCTTTTGTTATGATCCAGGCTTGCCAAGGAGGACATGCAGTTCCAGCATCTCTCCGACATAGAAGAAATGAATGAAGAGACTTTATCCCACCCCTTTCCGTTGCTCAGCCGCCTCCTCACAGGGGTGGGCGCCTCTCCGCTGTCATCCTCTGCTGCTCTTGGCACCCCGTTTGTAGCCCCCGGCAGTCGTCTGACGCTACTCAGGAGGTCCACCAGCAACTTCTCAGACTTTTCTGAAGTCCTTTATCCAGAGAGCCCTCAAGATGTGCCGTTTACTGACCCGCTACTGTCAGCTGATTCCAGGCAGACTGACAACCCGCTATTCTTTGCTGAATCGCAGCCATCTCCAGTTCCTGCTTATGAGACAGTTGCACCCTCAGGGGATGCAGTCCCTATTTCTAAAGAAGGTGAACCTTGTACCTGATCAGAGGTCTCTTCAGTATCCTCCACCCCCAAACTGATGAGACGCTTGTGGACAAATTCAATGTTCCAGCACTTGCCGGATACGAATCTCTCTGGTGGGGTTGATCTCTCAGTTCCACCTAATTCTTGCATCTACAACATTCCTGAACTGATTTTATAATAGCAATTGCTAGGAACAGACTGATACTCTGGAAATTCTTGGTTTAACGCCTCAAAGAGGCCTTAACAGGATCAAACCATTAGTGAGCAAACTGGACAGGTGCAGCTTGGCTAGACTACCCCCCTAAGTTACTAATGTGCCTCTTCTCCATCTGTGGTCTCCAGCTCGAGAGGCATGTCTGGAGACACAGAATCCCCATTACCTCCTGCTGAGCCGGTAGGTAGCACCTGACACAGGTGTGGAGGAATGCAAATGGAAGGTCACAAATTCAGAGAGAGGATAGAAGTCATGTGACCATTACAAAGTAAAATATATTTTATACTGCAGATTATTATTTTTGACCAGGTTAGCAATGTGTTGGGGGAACTTCTGCTGTAGTTGTTACAAAAATCTCATCAAGCTTTTATTTCTGATCTCTCTGTAAAGCCACACTGCCTCCTCTTTGCACCTGCCAGCAGATCAATGCATTTCTCTCTAAAAAGTATTATAAACTATGTTGTGCCAAATCTGTGTGGACCAAGTTGATGTGAATGATGACTTTGCCGAGTGTTGGTCTGTTGTGTCCTTTTTGTATGCATGTCCCCCCCCCCCCCCCTCTTGTTCTGATTGGATGATGCTCAGGCAGGCAATATCTGATTGGACATCTGTCTCCCCTCAATTATCTTTGCACATTCATATAATGATAGCACAAACACTTTTACTTGTATTTTTGTACACTGTTGTTCAGTTTAGAATTTTGTACTTTTTTGTAATATTTAATAAAAAAGCGAAATTTTCATATGTCTTATTACTTGTATTTATTTTTTTTTGTATACTTTGTTCTGAGTTGATGCAGGAATATGCAGACTTTGTATGCAAATTTATTATAGCTTGAAAATGGACCAATCTAATCTCATTTTCAAGCCACATACTGTATTTTTTGGACCATAAGACTCACTTTCTCCCCCAAAAGTGGGGGTAAAAAGTCAGTACGTCTTAAAGGGAAGGTTCAAGCAAAATAAAAAAAAAATGAGTTTCACTTACCTGGGGCCTCTCCCAGCCCCATGCAGCCATCCTGTGCCCTCGTAGTCACTCACTGCTGCTCCAGTCCCCCGCTGGCAGCTTGCCGACCTCGGAGGTCGGCGGGCCGCATTGCATACGTTTTTACGGTGGCCACTAACGGTCCAATTTCTAGCGAAAAATCGTTTGTAATCAGAAATTCTGATCGGATTGGTTGTAAATTATCTTCATTGATGGGCACAATCGATTACAAATGATTTTAAAATTGTCGTCCGATTTGATTTTGGTCAAACCAAAATGTGGATGTTCTTGTAGGTTGTGATAGGAAGCAAAGATTGGTTTGTTGATGGTGTAGTGAACGATTTTTCTTCCGATAAGAATTATCTCCACGCTCAAACGATTTTTCGTTAGAAATTGGATTGTTAGTGGCCACCTTTATGGTCTGAAAGTGTCCCCCTTAAGTGCCCCACCTCTGCCTTCCATTGCTGCCATATGTGTCTCTGGTGTCCTGTCTCCTCTCTGGCCAGTGTCCCCTGTATCTTAATGGTACCGGGTTATCCTTTGACCTAGCTGCCCTCCTGTGTCCGCTGTACCTCTCCGGCACAGGGGGACAGATGGGAGACAGGAGGACACTAGGGGCAGAGGGAACACGGGGGGGGGGGGGGGGGGGGAGCAAGTGAGATATAGAAGGACACGGGGACAACAGCCAGAGAGGAGATTGGGTGGGCACAGAGAGGACAAAATAACTGGGGGGGGACATTGACAAGATTCCCTTGGACCATAGACACACCAGGTTAAATATTTTTTTTTTTTTCCCCTGGTTTTTGACCTCTAAACCTGGATGCATCTTATAGTCCGGAGGGTCTTATAGTCTGAAAGAGTAAATTCTCAATTTGACTTTGATTTGTCCGTTTTCATACTGCATATATTTTCATACAAAATGTGTGTAATCCTGCATCATCTTGGAATAATTTGTATCTTATTGACCATCCCTA
Organism: Hyperolius riggenbachi; assembly: GCF_040937935.1. Taxonomy (NCBI): domain Eukaryota; kingdom Metazoa; phylum Chordata; class Amphibia; order Anura; family Hyperoliidae; genus Hyperolius; species Hyperolius riggenbachi. The sequence continues at coordinate 63,791,895 of NC_090648.1, forward strand.
AATGTTCAACATGCCTTCCTTCATTTATTCAACTAGTTATGTCATCACATCCTGGATCATAACTCTCCAAGCCCTGAAAGCTATTATTTTCTTGTGACTGTTCTTCCTTATTTTCCATGTACAGTACAGCAATTTCCATTTACTGAGAGCCTGGCAATTGCCATCCCTTATTGTTTTTGGGTACCATCTTTTGAGTGTGAGTCTATTGGGGGTATCTTTCTGTCCTGCTGCATTGATTTCACTTTTGTTTTGTTCATGTATACCGTTGCTGCCTGGACACCATTTACATTGGGACGAATTCACTAACCATGACTGCATTCCGTAAAGCAGAAAACAGCTGATTTTACCAAACTTTTTGTGAAATGTCAATTCACTAACGGTGGACAACTGAAATTAGTGACAAGCGCGATCATAAATCAAATGTACCTCATAAATGAAATGTCAGTTCATTAAAGGACCACAGTTGCAAAACTCTTAAAATTTTAAATATATCTAAACACAAGCAAATAAGAAGTTTTTTTTCCTGAGTAAAATGAGTCATAAATTACTTTTTGCCTATGTTGCTGTCACTTACAGTAAGTAGTAGAAATCTGACATTACGGACAAGTGATCTGCAAACTTGGGTCTCCAGCTGTTAAGGAACTACAAGTCCCACAATGCATTTGCGAATGACTGTGGGTGTCAGACTCCTGCAATGCATTGTGGGACTTGTAGTTCCTTAAAGTGAACCTCCAGACTAAAAATCTACTCAGCAGCACTGAAAAGGACTGGTGTTTCTTTAAAGAGAATCTGTATTGTTAAAATCGCACAAAAGTAAACATACCAGTGCGTTAGGGGACATCTCCTATTACCCTCTGTCACAATTTCGCCGCTCCTCGCCGCATTAAAAGTGGTTAAAAACCGTTTTAAAAAGTTTGTTTATAAACAAACAAAATGGCCACCAAAACAGGAAGTAGGTTGATGTACAGTATGTACACACATAGAAAATACATCCATACACAAGCAGGCTGTATACACCCTTCCTTTTGAATTTCAAGAGATCATTTGTGTGTTTCTTTCCCCCTGCAGCTATCTTCCACTGAAGTGTCGGGCTGTTTCTTCCTGCAGAGTGCAGACAGCTCTTCCTGTATGTAATTCCTCAGTATGTGAAAGCCCAGCCAGCTCAGAGGAGGATTTATCCAGCTTGTAAAAGATAAGAGAGAAGAGTGAAGCTGCCCTAATCTAAATAATACACAGGCAGTGTGCAGAGAGGGGCCTGGAGGGGGAGATGCATCACAGAACCACAACACTGAAGAACTTGGCAGCCTTCCAGACACAGGCTGACAAGTCTGACAAGAGAGAGGATAAGTTGATTTATTACAGAGATGGTGATAGTAGAACGTGCTGCAGTAAGCCAGAACACATTAGAATAGCTTTTGGAACTTGTAGGATGATAAAAAACAGGATGCAATTTTTGTTACGGAGTCTCTTTAACAGTTTCACAGCATCAGAACTTTGTTTCTCTTATACAAGGCTCATTTTTAGCTGCACAGAAGAAAACTGCCCGGGCAGTTTTCCCCTTATGCTGTGCAAAGCATGATGGGATTTCTGATGTTGTTCTCGTTCTGCTGTTTTCGTGCAATTTTTTTTTTTACATTTTGAATTTGACATTTGAAGCCTAGCGCGTGCAGCTGGGAGGGGTTATCAGGACACAGGACAGTTGGAACTGTCTCATGTTTCCTGTCACCTCCTTTCAACCAAAAAGATGGCAGCCCCCATGAATCAAACATTTGCCTGTTCTTTTAAAACAGGGTGGGTAAAAGATTATATTACCTATCTATTCTAATTAACATAACTAATGTAACTTAATAACAGTATGTTTGTTTAGGCTGAAGTTCCAATTTAACTGGAGAGCCAAGTTTGCAGATCACTGGACTAGTCCATCTCTTCATATGGGCTTCTCAGCATGGCCTTTATTCTTATAAAGACACTCCCTGAAAAAGATTTATACAAAGATGCTGGCCAGCCTCCCAGCTCACTGTAAACTTTTTTTTTTAGGCAGTTGGAAGGATTAACTGCCATTCACTAAGTGCTTTTGAAAATAAAGAAAACCCTGAGAACCCCCCCCCCCCCATGAGGAGATGGGCCAGTCCAAAATCTCAGTTCTGTCATATTTCTACTACCGGTACTTACTGTAATTGACAGCAACATAGGAGAAAAGGAATGTATGGCTCATCTTACTCTTGAAGAAATGTACATACTGTATATATAAAATTTTATGATTTTTCACGACAATGGTCCTGGCCATCCCCGCCCTCTGTTTTATTGCGCTGTGGTTTCTTTATGTTCAGCCTGAGGTCGGGACCCGTCCCAATCCCTCGGGTCGTCTGCATTAACCTTACTAAAGATAGCCGCCAGGTCCTGCCACGCCTCAGTTCTCATAGCCGCAAGTGCGGCTGCGCAGCTCTGAGTCCTCCTCCAGCCCCTTCATGGCTCGCGAGACTGCCGGGAGCCATGACGGGCTGGAAGAGGACTCAGAGATGCGCAGCCGCACTTGCGGCTATGAGAACTGAGGCGTGGCAGGACCTGGCGGCTATGTTTAGTAAGGTTAATGCAGACGACCCGAGGGATTGGGTTGGGTCCTGACCTCAGGTTGAAAATAATAAAGAAACAAAGGCGTAATGAAACAGAGGGAGCGGATGGCGTCCTCTGAGGATGAAACCTGCAGCCAGGTATTTAAAGGGAACCAGAGAGGAACCTTCATTAAAAATACAAAAAGCTTTTTTACATACCTGGGGCTTCTTCCAGCCCCATAAGCCTGGATCGCTCCCACGCCACCATCTTCCGCTTCCTCTATCGCCGGTACCAGGTCCCGTCACTTCCGGCGGATGCGGCCAATTGTCCGCATCACAGGGGCTCCCTCCATACCCTTACGCATGCGGCTGCGCAGTATGCAGCCTCACGCGTACTTATATGGAGGGAGCCCCCTGTGATGCGGACAATTGGCCACGTCTGCCGGCCGACTGGCGGTAATAACGGGACCCGGTAATGGCGGATCCAGGCAGCGGAGGATGGCGGCGTGGGAGCAATCCATGCGTATGGGGCTGGAGGAAGCCCCAGGTATGTATAACAGCTTTCCCCCAACGCCTCTGGTTCCCTTTAAGGCCTCCTTTCCACGAACTGTTGAGCTGTGTGCTCAGCAAGCAGTTACCAGGCAGAAGTAAGCA